>NW_015387484.1:295869-358436 GCF_001527695.2 Protobothrops mucrosquamatus | reverse complement strand
TAAAGTCTGAGTCAAAGTTTTAAGTTCTTTATAGAAAATCCAAACTTCCTAGTTAGCTCCGTCTGTGAAAAATACTCACAGTTTAATCGAAAAAAAATCAGAAGTGAAGACGGCGTCTGGCTTCGCTTGCAGCGAAGACGTCCCAATCTGCGGAGAAGCTCTGAGCTCCGGAGGAGTTCTCACCTTCACCTCGCTGGGAGCACCCAGGAAGGCTAGGGAACTCGACTCCTACTCACGAGCAAGCTCTCCTTCTCTCCTTTGCCCGGAGAGAAGTTTCAAAACGCCAAACAGCTGATAAACGCTGTTTCGGCGCTTTTTACGCAGTCCTGAACGGGAGGCTGTCAAAACAACCCCCTTCGGCAGCCGCCGAGCCACCGGAAGTTCAAGAACTATTTCTTCATGCCATACTTGTTGACCAGCCAAGCACCAATCAACAAATCAGATGAATTATTGCATTTCCTCTACTCCCCATGGTGGCTGTGGGAAACATTCCTTCGACTTTATAACTGTCTTTCCAAATGTCCAAAAGCTAGAGACTGTTCTGGTGGTAATTTTCTAAGTTATCCCATTTCTTTCATCTCCATGCCTTCTCTATTCCTGATAGCGCATCTATTAATTTAATGTTTTTGATTGGTTTGCCCAATCACTTAATTTTTGATAGATTTCCATACTTTCATGATGTTTTTAAGCTCAATTTCAACTATCACACATAAAGCTCTGGCTGCATTGTGCCCATCACCCACATTCAGAAGGAGGGATGGAGAGAAAAATACTGTCCTAGTGCGATACCTTTGTTTCTCTACTCTAAACTAGTAGCAATGCAATTGACTTACCCTTTTACATATGGCTGAGTTAACTTATAAATAAGTCAGTTATTGCCATTTCTGGCTATCTATAACTACTGCCTGTGCATTCTACTGAGTACTTTCCAGCCCTGTCATGTTTTCTGTAGAAATTTCAAGTTTCTTAACACCTCCTCAGGGATCAAGTAATTGCTCTATTGACTGCCATTGCCAGGAGGACACCCCAAATTGCTTTTTGAGATCACAGCTGGCTTTCCAGCAGTTTTCTTCTTACCATATGACCATCTAAAAAGCTGGATGTTGAGTTTATTGAGCCATTCTCTGTTGCAGCACAGATCAGTTCTATGGCCTTTCTTTTGCAACTTCCAAACACACAAAAATATGTCCAGTTTTCTACCATTCCAACATTTTGTTATCTAAAAATGTCCCCATGCACATTTCTGCCCCACCACACCCCCATCTTGACCAGAGAAATTATTTATAGGAATGAATACCCAGACAATTGATATATACACACTGCATCTCCTTTGGCATCTCACTTGCAATACTCTCACAAGCCCCCCTATGACCACACAATCGAATTTCTGGAACTGTCAGCAGCTTTGGCTCCAAAGGGAAGGGGAACAATGAGTGAAAGTGAAACACTACCTACACAAAGATGAGAATCAGTATTTGGGGATGGGTGAGGGGAATCTCTGATAAATAAATAGATGTGGGAATATCTGCTGCTTTGGGCCAGGTGGAAGGAGGGGTAGAATCTCAATGGCTCCAGTTGAAGGAAAATGAATATGGGAGAAAGGGTACAACACCTTCCAGCTAACAGAAGCTGGAAGTTGCCTGCTAACAGGAAGCTGGAGAAGAACTTGGAATGGTGTAATACAGGGCTCTCCAAATTTGCTGGCTGAGGAATTCTGGGAGTTGAAGCCCACAAGTCTTAAAGTTGCCAAGTTTGAAGAGCCCTGGTGTAATAACTAAAAGTTTGAAGTTGAGACTAAGAGGTGAAAACCAGTGGTTCCCAGGCTGGAAAGCTATTATATAAACATATCTTGGCAGTCTTCCATCAAGAGACCCTTCAATATCCATTAGCTCAGAAGGATGGAAGATACAGTAGATATATTTTTGGCGCTTGGGCTGTTTGTTGTTGATATTACTTTGTGGACCCAACCTGATTCAGATGCTGCCTCTCCTTATCAACCAGTAGGAAGCATATTGAAGGTTAGAGGCAGCTGGCTTAACTTACTCATCGATGGTGCAAGATACAAGCAGGCTGAAGAGAGGCCAGTTATCAAGTTTGCCTTCACCTACTTTGGGAGAGAATATGGAAGGAACTAGTAAATTATGCACTTACATGTTTTAAAAAAGATCAATAATTATATGTAAATCCATTCAGAAGGATTTTTAAAACTATATTTTCAACTGCACTAAAATAGTCAGAACAAGCCCTACCTCTAATTGTCTTTTTTATTGATATGAATGGATCTGCTAATTTTGAGGTACAATTCCCCCAAATCAAAATCAAATTCCTCCTTTAGAAATATCCGAGCCATTCCTGAAACCTATTAACAGTTTTGAGCGTTCCTTCCCCATCATAACATTACTGCTCTTCCTATTACTTGAAAATTATAGTACTGTTTCTGCTTTGAATGCATTAAACAAAATTAGAGGGAAATATATATTTCCATAATTTATGAAGAGAAATTGCCACAAATCTCTCTCTCATTCTATGACTGAATAATTCTTCCTAGGAGAGATCCTAATAGCATTTAGATTCTGTATTTTTCTCTCTCGTTTATACATTTTTCAACTTTTCCAAAATGCAAGCATTCAACCCACTTCAGAGGTCATTTTATTCCTACATGGATTGTGTATTTAAATAGGGAATAAAAAGGAAAACAGAAAGTAAAGGTTGTCACATAGGACAACAAATTTGGGTCCACAGCATCCCACAAAGTAATGAAACAGACAATACTATATATGCCATTATATTTTATTTTATGATCTGCCCAAGGCAGCACACTAATGTATTCCCTACTCAGACTGAAGTGTTTCCTGAGGATGGTCCCTAATTTCCTGTTAAAGTGTGGGAAATTTAGTTTATCTTCCTATCTTTGCTGGAGAGCCATCACACTGTCAGAAGGTACTCGTGAAAGGAACCCTCTGACAGCTGCCAATAAAAGAAAAATATTGAGAAGTATCCATCTTCTGAACAAAGAGATTGTCATCTCATTTCATATCAGAAAGAAAAGGAAAAAAAACTGCATTTAGGAATTTGAAAATTATTGTTTTAAACTGACAGACATCAATTAGTAGGCAAGTTCAGTTCCCTGCAGTCCTAGCAGTTTGCAGGGCTGAGAAGAGAAGGATAGGGGTTGCAGTTCAACAATAACTGGAAAGGTTATAGGTTGCCCAACACTGACTTATAATAAAAGAAGTTGTCCTCCATTTTGGGTGTTCAGTATGAAACCTTAGTATGAATAAGCAAGTGAGCCACACGGGTCTTTATTTTCTGAGGGAATGAACTTTTACTTCATGCCTGATTTTCTTGCTATACTAGCAAATAAATAATGAGGAAGCACATTATCCTATTTTAGACCCATGACATTACTGTATACATTTGCTGAGGCAATTGGTTGGGTGTTGCTCTGGATTCAATTACAAAAGGTTGTTTCTGAGCACACAGGGCCTGATTCCAGGAACAGGCATCTATTTTAAGGTTTGTAGATATGTGCTACATTTGGACCCTGTATACCCCAGATAACCTATTGGAGTCAACTTCAAAATGCTGCACAGCCATATAGGTTATGTCTACTGTTATGTAACCCTATAGGTTATGTTTAGGACCTGAGCTTTGGAAGGATCTTTATTCCGTAGTGTACAAGGCATATACAAAAAGAGGAGAAGGTCAAAAAACATGACCCAGACCCAGAAGATGGATAGATAACATCAAGAAGAGCAAGAAACAGAACTTTGTTTCTCCCTTGACACATGAAGTAATGGAGGAGGAGGAGGAGGAGGAGGAGGAGGAGGAGAACTTTGAACTTCTCTTCTTCCCAAAATTATCATAGCCTTCTTAATATCAGCATGCTGCAAACTTAGATGGCAGCCATGCTGTTTATCTAATGATACTTCCATAATTTCCCTTCACATTTTGACTTTAAAAACAATGACAACAGAAACAAAAGCACTGAGGATACCCCTAATTAACATAACAGGTACCCTATAAATATTAACAGAGCACTAAATGATTTATTCAAAGGTCTTCAAGGTCTTCCCAAATGCTGAAAAATGTTAAATAAACATTACAGGTGCTTCTATGGGTCTCTGCTGAAAAGAAATGTACAGTGAATCATTGATCAGAAAATGTGACTAGCTCCTGTTACATTTTTACAAAAACAATTTAGCATATTCTTTTGTCCAGTTTATATCCCATGTCTGACCTCAAATACCACTGCAAATTGATCTGATACATCCAGATTGATGATCCAAGTCAATCTAATCCCAATCACTGATTAAGAAAGTAAATCTGATTCAATCCAGATATCTAAACAGATTGAAACAGAAATATCCCTACTTGGCTGGTGCAGTTAAAGCTGATTTGGACAATAATAAAAGCATGTATACCGGCATGAAAGGTATCCAAATTGGTCCAACTCAAATTGACGCATAGGGGAGTGATTTGATTTGATGATTGGAAATCAGAATTTCACTTCAGAAATCTGATGGATCACTTTCATGGGGAATCCCCAAACTAAATATTCACACAGCCCTCATTCTTATTATGAGTGATAATTCCTATTATCACTCATTAGGACCAGTAGGAAAAGCTGGGCTCCAGAAAAAAAACTGGGAGCAGTTTTATTATGCTAAACATCTATTTAAAGCAAAATATTTCCCTCAGGAGCATTGTCACTAGAAAGATAGAAAAGTGGCTATACTTTTCCGATGCTTTAGTGTGGTGCCAACAGAATTTGAAATGTATTTAGGCTGGAAATCATTTTCCCAGTGCTGTTATATTATGCTGCTCATATCCGACAGACTGAACTCCATTTGATAAATTCTTGATTTGTGTAGAGAAAAAGCAAAACAAATATCAACGCCAGAAGCCAACTGCAGTTGGGCAAATATGATGATGAAGCTTCTGGCTTCCATGCATTTTGGCAGATTGCATCCATTTACGAAAGCCAAGAAAACCATTTAAAACTCTTCGTACTTCACACTGAGCAAACATATAGCACTGGCTAATACAAGCTGGTCATGGAAAAAAAAACACAAAGGAATGAGGTTGAGATGTGCAATTTTCTGATAGCTACTTTGTTCTACTGCCCATTTTGGCAAGGCTGCTTTCACGTCTGGCATTTCCGATCACCATCCCTCTGTAAGAAAAAACCTCTGTAAGAATTCACCAGACCAGATGTGGGCAGATATGATTCTACTTACTATCCTTTTAAAAGTATTGAGGTGGCAGAGAGATCTTTTCCATCTTTTATTTTTCCAGTGTAATAGTAATGCTGGGTTCTTGAAAAGAGGTATTCTCTGACACTTTCCAGAATGATAGTTTGTTTAAAAAGCATGCTACTCTCCATCTCTTCTGTGGAGTTATTTTGAAGGAAGGAGAATGCTCGTCATATATCACTTATTGCTGGCATATGTGTCATCAAGGATTCCTCTGCGGGCAACCCACCCAAGCCCCCCCCAACCATTCATTACTAGCGGCATTAGTCAAACATCTTTCCTATCCTTAGTAATTGGTTATAAAGAAATTAGAGTTAAGTACTGGAGTAACTACATAGGATTTGGAATTAAACATGTCTATAGATGCTGTGGTTTTCCCAGTTGCAATGTATGGCTGCGAAAGTTGGACCATAAGAAAGGCTGAGTGCCAAAGAATTGAAGTCTTTGAACTATAGTGCTGGAGAAGACTCCTGCGAGTCCCTTGGACTGCAAGGCATTCAAACCGGTCAGTCCTAGAGGAGATCAACCCTGCCTGCTCTTTAGAAGGCCAGATCCTGAAGTTGAAACTCAAATACTTTGGCCATCTAATGAGAAGGAAGGACTCAATGGAGAAGAGCCTAATGCTGGGAAAGATTGAGGGCAATAGAAGAAGAGAATGACAGAGAGTGAGGTGGCTGGATGGAGTCACTGAAGCAGTAAGTGTGAGCTTAAATGGACTCCAGAAGATGGTAGAGGACAGGAAGACCTGGAGGAACATTGTCCATGGGGTCGCAATGGGTCGGGCACGACTTCGCAACTAACAACAACAACAACAACATAGGTGCTGTTTAATGTATGGTGTTAGAATGAGACAAAAGTGAAACACTAGACACCAGTGTCCAATGTGAAGTTGAGCTTAAAACTGGGAAAGGACATCAATGTATTCTTCTTACATCGTAGAATGTGCATCCCAATAGAAATTCCTCCAGCTCTATCTGTCATTCTTCCATGTATATTTCTGAGATAAATGGATTAGATTTCCTTCTTCTAGCTCCCATCCATGATGTACCTCGAGCTACATTGTTCTTTTAGGTCTAGCTAATGATCTAATATTGATGTCATATATGACAGTACAGAAAGGTATAACAACTAAGTGTTCATCTGGGGGAGAGGCAGATTCAAGACCACTTTCAGCTATGGAAACTCACTGAGTGACTTTGAGCCAATCACTGTCCCTTAATCCAGCCCGCTTTTAAGGGATAAAAAGCGGAGGGATCCAATATAAGCCACTTCGAGCAAGCAGAACACATTATTAATGCAAATGAACAAGCAAGAACATGGATTTTAAGACTAAACACATGTAAAGATAGAATATTTCCAGCAAAGGGTCAAACACAAGGCAACCTCCTCACTTGTGTAAGGCTCAGGGCCAATAGGTAAATATTAAATTTGTTTTACCAGGAGCATATTAAAAGCATGTATCCTCAGGTGACAGCAGTCAGTGCTGATGGAACAAATGTGTTTATATTAAAATGTGTACTTACTGGAGCTCATTGCATAAAAAGGTAAACTCACTAGCTGTTCAGTGTTCTATTGAACATTGTAGCACTTTTAAATAAACAGATTTTGCCTTACTTGGACAAGTTGCTCAGTGTTGGCCACCTCTTGCTTTGTTCATAATAAAAAAAATCTGCTAAATTCTGAAGATTTGCTTCACGTGTTGCAGGAGATCCATTCAATTTTGTTCTCATTCCGAATATTCATGAGAATCTATACCTTCTTTTGCATTAGTTAACCTCAGTGAGTAGTATGTTGAGTTAGGTTGGTTCTCCCAGAATTTTTTTTTCTTTTTAGACAATGAGAAGATCATTAAAATTTATCCTACTCCATATTCTGAAGTATTAATTATATGATTCAATCCACTATGGTGCAAAGTCCTATCTCCCCAAATATATTGCTTAAATGACCAGATCTGTTTCATGAATTTTTCACTGAATCATTGTTTTTCTTTAATTTTCAGTGTTGGCTGCTTACTCCATAGTTCACATTTTAATGATTGAGTTATTCAAGGGTAGTTGAAAACTAAGTGGTAATGTATTATGTATTGTCTCAGAGAAAAGAAGGACTAGGGGTAACAGGAGAACAGTATTCCAGTATTTGAGGGACTGCCACAAAGAAGAAGGGGTCAACTTATTTTCCAAAGCACCAGGAGGCAGGACAAGAAACAATGGATGAAAACTAATTGAGGAGAGAACCAACCTGGAATTAAGGAGAAACTTTCTAACAGCCAGAATAATTAACCGGTGGAACAGCTTGCCTTCAGAAATTGTCTGAAATGATATAGCAGGGGATGATTGAGCAGAGGTTTAGAGTAGACGATTTCCAAGGCCCTTTTCAGTTGTTTCAGTGATGCTGCATTGCTGAATCATCCTGGGCAGGTAGGGTCACATGATCACCATTTTGAACACTCCCTGCCAGCTTCCTGTAAGGAAAGTCAGAGAAAAAGCTGGCAGGAAGTCAAACTTCGATCCTATTCCTACTAAGGGTTTTTTCCCCCCTCACCCATGGTAATTCTCTTTTTCAGTTTAAGTAAGGAAATATCTCTGAAATGATGATCCATAGGTTGCCTAGTTTCAGTCTAAAATGGGGTTTGCTAGAATCCCTTATACCCACGTGAGTTCCATGTAATGTGGTTATAGCCAGATGGTTGAAATCATTACACAAATACCACAGAGCAAAGAGCTATGTTTCTATTTTTAGCTCTGTTTTCTGAACTTTGACTCAGAAGACTGCTGATATGACAAAAACGGGCATATCACATAAACAGTCAGAAAATATTAAAAACAGCTAAAGTCACTTGCATTTTTATCTAAATAAGATGAAGAAAACCTTCATTGAGAGCTAAACTCTAGTGATTGACTAGAGTCTCACAGATGTAATCCCCACCCCAAACAAGTTGAAATAGAATATGTTTGACAATCTGATGGTACTTTGGCATTAAGGCCAAATCCCTTAATATTTCACCCTCAATCCCTAATTTGGATCATGCTCAAGAGCAACACATTGTAGTCAAATATTTGGACCCAACCTTTGAGTCACAGTAGCTGCTTCCTTTTGTATTTTCTTAGAGTGAAAATATCCATTCCAGAAATCCATGTGCTTGTCTCAGTCCTAATGCTGAGAACTCAGAGTGAGGAACTGGAATTACTGACTCTACAGCTAGCTGATCAGGGGATGTAATTGATCTCTGGCTTAATTGCTGATTCTTCCTTATTCATCACTTGAAGTAAAGGCTTCTCTGTGTTTCATGGAGAAGTAGGCTAGGTCATATGGGAGGGCTGGCTGAACATCACCAAGGATTTCATAATTGACCAAGTCTTTGCCAGTCATTTTAACCACCAGCCTATACTATTGTCCAAATACATTTTATCCAAGTAAGCAAAAAGCTCAGCAGCTAAAGATGCTGAGCTTGTCAGCTGGAGAGCTGATAGGTTGGGTGTCAACACTGCAACAAATTGAGCTGAAGCCATTTTCACTTCATTTCAGTTGCCACAAGATTGGGAGGGGAGAGGAGGAGTGTAGCTTTTAGTTAGCCAAAACAATTCTTAATTCTATGCGAACCAAGGTCATTACTGATTGCATTTTGGCAGGCTGGAGTTCTGGGTGGAGTGCCTGCATTTAGTAACAGTTGGTGAATGTGATTAATGACATCTCATTGGGGTGGGAATTGCAACTTTGCAACATTGTACCCAGGGGAGGGGATTTCAGTCTTGGGTTCACCTTTGTACATGCCGATATTTTGTATCCAAATAAATATGAAGTTCTTGAAGTTCTCTTAATTGGTCTCATCTATTGGAACCATGACACTGGGTTTGAGACCCAAGCTCTGCTCTAATCTGAATTGGCCCAATCTATTGCATGGTATTGAAAAAAGCTACTCCTAGTGCTCCACCATCAGTAACTAGAGGAAGCTGTAACTAGTAACTAGAGGTGTGCTCCCGTTACTTGCTCCAGCTCCTGTCCAGCTAGCAGTTTGAACGCATGCAAATGCAAGTAGATTAATAGGTACCATTTCGGCATGAAGGTAACATTGTTCTATGCACCTTTGGCATATAGCCATGCTGGCCACATGACCATGGAAATTGTCTTTAGACAATGCTGGCTCCCTCAGCCAAGAAACAGAGATGAGCACCGTGCCCTAGAGTTGGACACAAGTAACAGGAAAACCTTTACCTTTAGGCAAACAGGTGAATGGAATTAATAAGCATCTGCAATACGCTTGATTTGACTCCTCCAGCTGTTAAGGCAACTAAGGAAAACTTTCACGAACAAACTGAAAATTGGACTTTTTCATTGAACATTCATCCTTATATTGCATCCCCTTTGCCCCTCTTCTCTCTCAGGTTGTACCAGAAGTGTTCCATTTTCCAGAAATAGTTCCAGCCTGTTTTCCAATTAACTTGGTGATCGGGATGCTTCCTTTGAGCTCAAAGGTTCAAGGACTAGAAATATTTATTCCCTTCTTCCATTCCCTGAAGAAAAAAATGTTTTCAAAGGTGGAAGAAACAAAAATCCAATGATATACTCACTTCTCATTTAGGGACTATCTCAGTTAGTAATCATTCACAAATACAATGGTAATTTTAAAAAAAATCATTTTCCAAACAATGCCTATATTTATGACCAAATTTCATACACCTGACAGCAGGCTGAAGTGAAAGTAATGCTAGCATAGCTGTACAGGAGAACTTTGTCTGAATAAGAACAGCAGCAACCCATGATCTTCAGAGCACCTCTCAGTCCTGTCTTCCCTTAGTGATCATTTTGCTTGGTAGTTGGAATGGAACTGGTAGTTGGAATGGAACTTAGTTTCTAAACAAAGGGTATGGAATCCTTGCTGCTTTCTGAGCTTGTTTGTTTGCAAATATTTCATTTTCCAATCAGGAACATCATCAATGCAACTGCATTTCAACTAGATTAGTGCTGAGATGAGGACACTGATGATGTTACCTGGTTGGGTGATGAAATGTCTGCAAGAGGCAACCAAGCTCAGAGGGCACCATGGTGTGCACAGCTCAGCCCTGAGCTACATAGATTCTCTTCTATGGGAGGAGAGGGTATATTGCAGAACATTCCTTAAACCAGGAGTCCCCAACCCCCCAGTCCATGAACTGCCAGCGGGCCCTGGCATGTCAGAAACCGGGCCACACAAACAAGTGAAGCTCGTCCATGGGATGCAGGAAGCACACAAAACCATGCCCCCTCTCACCCTTGGAAAAGCCTCTCCATAAAACCGGTCCCCAGTGCCCAAACGTTTGGGGGCCATTGCCTTAAACAATAATCTTGAAGGGCTTTACTAGTACAGTCCCAGTGAAACTTCATTCTTCAAAGACACCTGCCCATCATTCAGCACATCTGCTTGCTCATATTTAAATATGGTCCAATGATGATCCCTGCCTGCCTCTCTCACAGACAACATTTCATTGAGGGATTCATTCTTATTTTCCTTTGCTACTACCATACTCCAAATAAAGTCCCTAATTAGACTGAAAGTTCTCTTGTCCAGATTCTTTTAATTTCCTCTCCAATTTGTCTTCTCCGTTTTCTTCTCCTTTTTGCTGTTAAGGCTGGGCATTGTCATTGGTTGAAGTTTCCCTACCAATCAGAGATGTTGAAACCTAGGCACTCTTCTCACTGGGATCAGCATCTTTAGGACTGCTTTTAGTGATATCAATTAATATTCATATTGCTAACAGGCCATCTATTCCCCCACCTCATAGGGCTGTCCTTTGCTTCTTGATTTTTGGAACCAAATTCGCCAGCTCCTTCCTACCATATTCTGGAGATCCAGGAAATGTAAATATTCTCCCTTCCTTCCTTCCAATTCTAAGTTACAAATAGTTACATCTTATCACCTTTGATTGCTTTCTAAAAAAATGCTTCCTGGTTGCTTTTCCTCTCAGAGCATTCAGGTGGCTCTCAGCATCCAAAATGAGGAGTTTCAAAAAACAGCCACCTGGCTTGCAAACTGAATGTTTAAAAAATGCAAAGAGGAGGAGAAGCAAAATAACAAATGGAGGTTTGCAGCACTGAGAGGAGAGTCACACCTTTAATGTAATTAACAGAAGGATGGCCCATTTCATTTGTTTGCTGTTCAGCAGATGGACCTACAGCACTTGACAAAAGGTGGGAGAGGGAAACTCTATGTATATATCCCAAAGGTGCTTTTTCAAGAGGCAACTGGACTTTCTTGTTTTTCTTTGCAGACATTTCGCTTCTCATCCAAGAAGCTTCTTCAGCAATAACTGGATGGTGGGGAATGGAAGAATTTGATTTCTATTCCTTGCAGACAGCTGGTCATTTACATTCTTTTAGAGAGTCATTGAGGCCACTTGGAGGTTTATCTGTGTCCTTGGGGTCCCCTGAGAAGTGCAAATGGGTGTGGAGCCTTCTTAGAACTGCTGAAAGGACTGTTTCAGCAGTTCCAGGAAGGTCCCACACTCATTTTCACTACTCAGAAGGACACAGATAAACCTCCAAGTGGCCTCAATGACTCTCTAAAAGAATGCAAATGAAGAAATGTCTTCAAAGAGAAAAAAGAAAGTCCAGTTGCCTCATGAAAAAGCACCTTTGGGACAACCATGACATGGATGACTGAGAATCTCCACAGACATCTATGTATATATTAATAGTTTCTATACTCATCCGAGCAGACCATGATCCTTTGTGTATGCAGTGTATATGGGAGCTTAAATCTTTGTGCTGTTTTCCAACAGACACCCCCCCATGAGTTTGCTTCCTGCAGAGTAGTAGCTTGGCAGAAACTGTGGTGGTGCAGTGGTTAGGATGCAATAGGAGTTTGATTCTGACCGGGTCAAGGTTGAATCAGCCTTCCATCCTTCCAAGATCCGTAAAATGAGGAGCCAAATTGTTGGGGGTAATATGCTGTAAACTGCTTAGAGAGGGCTGTAAAGCACCATGAAGCTGTATATAAGTCTAAGTGCTATTGCTATTGCCTCATCTGGCTATGTTCTTCCTATTGTAAGGAATGCTCACTGTTACTTGTAATGCTGCTTTTAATTGAACTTGAAAGCTGCCAACTGATCAGCTCCTGAGCTGTGATTTAGATGAGATTGTTCAGTTGAAGTACTGCAAGGCCTGACTTTAGGTTTGGACAAGTGAGAAATGGAAGGCAGAGGCATTTTTCCTGTAATATTGCTTTTTCTGAGAGAGAGTGAGAGAAAGCACTTGGTATATTGCCACTCTAAAGATTTATATCATTGATGGTTTTTTTGTAATGGGTTTATAGTGTTGCTGACACTACTAATAAAAGGACAGTAACCACATCCCAGTTAATAGAGTTATTAACTAGAACTAAATTGGCCCCATAATCTGAACTACTTTGGCCTCTCCCTTAGAGGGTCATCAATAGCCTCACCTGCATTGATTGAAGAAGGCAATGATATCATATCAAAAACATACTTCTAAATAAAGAACCGGGTCCATAGCTACTGATGGATTATGTATCTTAGGCAAAGGCTATAGCTCAGTACAAACATAATATAGGTAGAAGCCCAGGCTGAGCAATTACAAAAGCACAGAATACACGTTTGAACACAAGTTGATGTTCATGGATTAAGAGATCCTTACAATTGAAATAGATAATAGCCCAATGCTCATGAGAACATTTCTTTTTTTTTATTATTATTATTTTTTATTATTTAAACCGACAAACAAAACAAAACAAAACATAATACACATATATACACAATATATATTTTAACATCAACATTTCTTATATATCCTTTTGAATTCTAAAGATGGCTGTGAAGTCTCAGAGTTGTAACAACGCCACATCACTGATCTGCTTTCAGATTAATATTTGGTAAGGTTATACTGCAATAAGGAAGCAAACATTTGATGAGGCTAGTGTCCCAATCTACACACAAGTAGTGATGAGGATATTGTAGGAGTTTTTTTCCTCTATAGCTTCCTGATACCATATAAAAAGTTCAATTATGTACATATGCATGTGTGAAAGAGAATCATTGACAAAGATGGGCAGCTATAGAAATTGGATAAAGAAACACTACAGAGCAATATACAAAGCAGCTACGTAGCAGCATTCCTCAGAGGAAGGACAGGGAATGCTTTTGAGAAAAGGATTTCAAAGGATTTTTTTATTATTATTTAATGGAGCTGTCCATTCAGCATTGTCTCATTGGTAGTCAACAGGTAATCACCATTTCATGCCCCTAGTTAGGTCACCCAACGTATTGGTTCACAGTGGATAAAATGTTTCCTTGACTTTAAATTTTTATGAGATGGCTGGCCAGGTCAGCAAACAATATAGTAGGTCCAGATCCTGAACATTGCCCTTCACCTAATCTAAACCTCAATGTTCTTTTTACATTACTACATTCCAGCTATACAATTTGGTTCCATATTACAATCTGTCTATATACTCATTCATGCAGACACTTTAATGTGCTGAGCCTTCTTTTCAGGGCTACAAGAAAATTGTTCTCATTCAACAGATGCAAACAAACTGCTTGTATGTAAGGGTATGTAACACCATAAAATTACTTCCATATATAGAAATAGCATCCTCAAATTGTATCATTTTCTCAACTATGAATATACAGCAAGGACTAGAAGATAGAATCCATGAAATTCCTTAGGCTATACTGCCAAAGCAACAAGAAGCACTGTCAGTTGTCCTCTTAGGGGAATGATTGAAATTTGACCATCTCTTTTATTTTTATGTCCAGCGAATGATAAGGATTGTTAAGTAGTCTGATTATATATATATATATATATATATATATATATATATATATATATATATTTGAATTTTCTTTTGAAAGCAGTTGGGCACAAGGGAATAAGATGCTGGAATATATGAATCTTTGGTCTGCGCCAACATAGTAGAGTTCTACTCTGGAATCTGTTTGATTCCATAAAGAAGCAGTGGCCCCACAGTTAGTGTAACTTAGTAAATCTCTTCTGTGTGACACTAACTGTGGGGTCACTGCTTCTTTATGGAATCAAATAGATAGTACATAAGTTAAGTAATGTTTCAAGAACGTAAGAACATAAGCAGTCCTTTACTGGATTGGATCTCTGGCCCATCTAGTCTAGCAGTCTGTTCTCACAACAGCCAACTAAGTGCAAAAGAACTAATCTCCCAGCAGATGGCCAGTCACCCTGCCATTAAGGCTAATAGCTATTGATGCCCAACGTCTTCATGAATTGGTCCAACCTTCCTTTGAAGCCAACCAAGCTGATAGCCAGAACCAGATCTTATGCAAATTAATTCCAGAGTTAAACAGATGGAGACAATGAAAATAGTTGTAGTGAAATGGTCAGTGACCTTCTGATCCTGGAGATTTCTTTTCTACATTCACTTTCTTCCCAATGACTCTGGGAGGCATATAGCAGGTAAGTTTGACGTGACTTTATGGATGCCAATAAAACAATTACATTTTTTTTCCTGTTCCATTTTGAGATAGGTGCCCTCCATTAGTGTTTCTCTGAATTCTTTTGGACTCTAACTCCCTTCAGGCCCATAATAGCCAGCCTAAAACATCTGGAAGAATCAATAATGGGAAGGCTGTTTTAAGAACTCAACCTGCTATGTAGAATACTTTTGAAAACTAATTTGTACTTGACTGCAGTTTCCAGGACATTTTTAAAGATTTATTTATCAGCAACTGAAGTATAAATATCACATGTTTAAGAACTCATGACATTTCCAGATCTTTTCTATAGAACCAACATTAGCTTTCTGAGAAAAAAAAAATGCATTACATGCAAAATACTCTACTGTCCAAAGCAATTGCTTCAATTACACTTTTCACTCCGCAGAGAGATGTTCCAGAAACTGTACAGTTTTTGCCATCCTCAGAAACTCTGCACCAGCAACAAAGACCTGGATATTCAAAATTATCACAGAGTATGTTGGTAGCATTTACTTAGATTTTAATAGTTTCAAAAAATAACCCACTCATTATTGATAGGATATTATTTGTGTCACTGAAATGAAGCAGTGTGCAGTTCATGTTTTATATACTTGAGCACATATGGCTACAAACAAGTTTTGCATTTAGGAAGGCAGAGGAAAAAAAATAACAATTCTGACCATTTGTTTTACTGGCCCTAAACTTAATAAATAAAGAGATGCAATGGGTTCAACCCAGACTGAGCATGTAAAACAAATTTGCCAGGATTTTATTGGAATGGAATTGCACAGTCCAACAAAATGGACTCTACCAGAGCACAGATGGCAGCATTAAAATGACTCTGCTAACATCTAGTTTTTTTCTGATCAAAAATCTGCAACAACAACAAATAAAGCCAGTTGTTTGTAAAAGCAGCAACTGAAAAAAATGTATGCTTTTGAAAACAGCATAAAAAAGTGCAATAACATTTTAAATAAAAGCTTATATTAGGAAATTTTAAAACATGTAATGTCAGTATTTGTCGAACAAAGGAGAACATATGGGAAATTAGTTCACACATATAAACAATTCAACAATGTAGCAACCTGGATAGGAAAGGACAAGGTGATTCAGAGTATACATGGATATGCATTTCACATCTTTTGATATTTCCTTAAGTCAATGTGTCTTTCTCTGGAACATGTTGGATGCCCATCCATACCTTCCATCACCTTCTTTTCCTCTAGCCTAGATTACTGAACAGCAACCATTTATTTATTAAAACATTTATGTATCTGCCCATAAAATAGCCGACCCTGGGTGGCTCCCAAGCACGCACATAGACACAAATGCAAGTATGCCTACAGATGTGTGAGGTAGATTCCAGGATCAACTGATTGGCCTTTAAATCACAGTAATGATTTTCTATCTAATCAGAGACTCTCAGAAGATGGAATGAAAAGCATTTCATAAAGAAGTTGTAGCTATCTTAAATCTACACCATCTTCATGGGCAACTCCTGAATCTAGTGAGAAACTGTATTCACAGAAACCAGGTTCTGCGTGAAAGTAACCTTATTTAGTAGGCATGGAGGTCAACAGAAGAAGAGGGGCATGAAGTATAGGGTTGGGTAAAAAAAAAAGAAGGCAACACATCAGGGCCCTTGTTGTCATGTTCCAAAAATTATGGGGATAGCCAGTTCCCATAATTCTGTGCAAAACTATTCCTGCCAAAAGCCATAGTACTAATTGATTGAATGTTTAAACTGCCACAAATATACAACTCTCAGCAGCATACAAGAATTATAAATGTAATTATAAACCATCCATAGTGTAATCCTCACAATAAGTAGAAATTTAAAATAAAAACTTAACCAGAACAATGTAAATACTGTATTCCTATGCTATTCTCCCAGCTAAATAAATTTTTCTAGGAGAACTCCTTAATAACTTGTTTCTGAAAGAATAACAGCATGGAAATAACTTTAGCTTCTTATGATATTGTTTTCATGATATTGGGACTGCTGTTTTCATGATATTGGGGATGTTAGAGAGAAACACCTTATCCACGTTTCAACAATTCTCCCCTGCTCCTTAATTTCATGGTACTGAGGGATTATAGATAATTTTCTTCAGCTATTCTAATCTGGAAGTCAATTCAAGTTGACCCCAGGTTGAATCCTAATTGAAAAAGTTTCAGACTACCCCCTTCCTCTATCGTGCTCAGAAGTTGCCTCCTGGAAGACTGACGATATGGTGATAGTTGTCTAACACATCTGGATTAAGAGGATGCTTCTGGAAAGAGTATACCACACCCTCTTTTAATCTGCAGAATTAATTCCTCCTATAATGAAGCATTCAGCACTTCCTAAATCCAGCTGACCATGCAGACTCTTGCCTTTTGAAAGTGGCTGGGTATATATTAGAGACACCCCCTCCACTTCATTGCATTCACAAGCCAAAAGGAATCCCAGTTAATGTGGTGGGATATTGCTTTAGATGCCACCATGTGGATTTTGTCCATGCAGAATCAAGACTTTAGGGAATAAGAAAAATTTTATTAGGAAAGTATTATACAAAGTTATCACAGCTGCCAGCTGTCTAATGAAGTGTCCCAAATCAAAGGGAGCAGGACATCCTAAACAAGGCAGCTAACCAACACTTTGCCAACAGGATAATGGAAAACAAGTAGAAACAAGTAGTTACAATTTCCATTTCTCACTGTCATGGTGTAGGATTCAATGTGAGCTCATACCCAAGCTTGATTAAGTTCATTTCAAATATTTCCTCCACTGTGACCCAGGCAGTACTTCAGCAGCTTCGTCACCTGGAGTTCCTGAGTAAACCAAGGTGCCAGCTAGAATCCACAAGTAGACAGAGGCATCTCAAGAGCAATCCAATGAAAAGCCAGTTCTCTTCCTTTCGCTAATGGAATTATCAGCCAGATGAAAAGGAAGTCCTCTTAGCATGTACTAGCGTCCATCTGGATCCATAAGGTGTTTGAGGCTGGCCATTCAAAACAGTCTAATCACCTCACAAAAGTCAATCTCATTAGGAAGTGATCTGATCAAGGCAAAGGCTAGAAATAATATCTTCCATATCCTCTATATTGGCCATGCTTAGGAATTCTAAGAATTCAGGTTGTCCAGGTTGAGGAGACTGTTCAGTTACGTTGGATTCATTTTTCCCTTATCGTCCCTCTCTGTTGGAACGGGGTTGGTTGAGGATGATGGGGAATTTATTCCAATATATCTAGAAGGAACCACCTTAGAAAGTACACCAATTTTTCTTCAATAATATTAGTTTGGAAGTCAAAGAAGAGAAAAGGAACATATGCACATCCTAATATCCAGCCACTTTTTACAAGGGGCTTTATGAACATTTTTTAAAAAATTTCCATATAAATGGCTAAAAGATAATACTAAAGAAAATGACAAATGATGATGAAAATGCAAACCAAAAGCTAAACCTCCATAAATATAGATCCATTGATCCATTGATCATGCAATAAACTATAAAGCACCCAATACAATTCAGCGCTAAGTGCACTTAATTCCATCGATTTCAACAGATGTCAGCATAGTTGTCTAGCTCGGATTGTAGTCAACATTTATTGTTACTTTAAAGCTCTTCATCTTCAGACTGTTGTTATATTAGCTGTTAGTCCTTGACTCAGGCCACATAAAACCAATTTTATGATTTTTGAACTCCATCTTCTGCATTCTGTCAGCTCAGGAAAATCAGCACTCCCAAATCCTGTCTCTTACTAATCTGAGTTTCCTAGTATTACATCAATGGCTGTTTTGATTTTTGAATAAAATGCAAGACTGAAAAGCATATGATCTTCTGTCATGCCACTGTTACAAAGCTTTGTCTGCTTTACTGCAATTGGCATTTTACCTAAGAATATTAGATTTGAATTCCTAAGCCAAATATATACAAATTAAAAGTCTTCAGAATATCTTAGTCCAGAGGTCTCCAACCTTTTGGGCACCAGGGACCGGTTCTATGGAGAGAGGTTTTTCCACAGACCGGAGGGTGCGTGGTTTTGTGTGCTGCCTGCATCCTGCAGATGGGGCTTTGGTTGTTTGTGCGGACCAGTTGCTGTCATGCCACGGCCCAGTACTGGTCCATGGACTAGGGGTTGGGGACCCCTATGTTAGTCCATAAAACATTCTCCCTAGGAAGCAAATGGGAGCCTTGGGATGGGCTGGAACATCTACAGCTTGGAGACTCTGCTTCTATTGTGAACATAGGCAGGGTCATCGAGGAACATAGAATGTGGCAGATAAGGTTGCTTTAGGCTGAGTTGGTGTTACAGTTTAACACGAAGAACAAACTGGCCTCCAAGTATTTCACATAGTTAGAGCAGGTTCTCACCAACATACAATTCCTTTTGCTCATCTAAAACTGAGACTTTGTTTTGAATCTATGGCAAAAACATCAAGCAGAGTAGGAAGAGAGGAAAGGAAAGTGAAACAGAAGCATTATATAACTTTTGGTAATTCAGTAATACAGTTCACTATGAAAAGATGGTACTGTCTGTAGCTCAGATGTCTTTTTTGAAAAAAAGAAACCATCAGATATATATTATGGTTTCAGAATGGATCCCTTTGAATATTAACTATGAATAATGGAGCCTGAAACAAATTCTGTAGTTCAAAGTATTCCTTTTTGTAGTTAATGTATTACTCCGCATTTTCATTTTCCCAGTAATCAGCATGCCATAGCACACTCTTCATTG
Source organism: Protobothrops mucrosquamatus (assembly GCF_001527695.2). Lineage (NCBI taxonomy): Eukaryota > Metazoa > Chordata > Lepidosauria > Squamata > Viperidae > Protobothrops > Protobothrops mucrosquamatus. Next base: position 339,019 of record NW_015387484.1, on the reverse strand, counting down.
CACTTCTTTCTGCAATGAGTTATTTTTCTCTTTCTCTCTTTCCTCCCCCATATGTGTCTGTGCATGTATTCCCCCATATGTGTGTGCACGCATACATGCACAGACACATATGGATATTGAGATGTGTTTGATTATTAACAGCTCGGGCTGGTAGTTGGGCTACCAGTTGGGTAGATCTCCGAGCTTGGCGATTTGGCTGCAAATGTTTCATCTCCATTGGGGGGGGGACATCTTCAGTGCACTTTGAATTGTGCTCAGGACCAATAACAAATACAAATAAAATTTATTTATTTATTTATTTTGGCACAATAGCCCAACATATGGATATTTACTGCAAGGTGAAGATCATGAAATCATGGTTCAATGCAAGTGGGTAGACAGATTTTTTTTTCAACTTCCCAGTCAATGGCCCCAAATCATTCAGTTAGCTTCCATGCCTGAGGAACAGTGGTGGGATTCAAATATGTGAACAACCAGTTCTCTGTGTGGATGCCGCTTCCGGAAGTCCATTCTGGGCCTGGGCAACAAAAAATTAGCTACCGGTTCCTCCAAAGTGGTGCAAACCAGCTAAATCCCACCACTGCTGAGGAAGTACTAGAATCTGAGTCTCCCCACTCCTCGATCATCAGCAGCTATACCACAATGATTATAAGAGAGAGAAAGAGAGAGAAAAAGAAACAGGGAAGGGACGGGAGGAAAGGACAGGCAAGGCAAAGCAAGGCAAGGCAAGGATTCTTACATCTATTACCAACTGTCTTCTAGTCCTTGTCTATTAACCAAGATGTCTGGTTGATTGGCCTATACTTGCTGGTCTGTGGATGTGGAAGTCCCACAGGATTTTAGCCCTGTTATTCTGTACAACCTTCTGTGCAATCTCCCATCTGAATTTGGGTGGATCCAGCTCATATCCTAGGTAGATATTCCTGTACACAGTGCTAGCAACTTGGTTGTGCCATTCAGTGTATTCTGCTCCTATCTGCATTTCACACCCTGCCACTTTGTATTTGACCTCTTAACACTTCTCTGCACAGTCTGCACCTTGGGTCTCTGGTGTGAAAGATCCTGCTTCTATGGGTTTGGTGCTTAGTGATGACTGACCGTCAGACAAACATTTATAACATACATATTAAATGACATAAATTCTGGGTTCTATTCTGTTAAGCTTGCTGATATCTGTAGGTACATATTGCATTATGGCTACATTCTGGTCTGCACAGAACTACATATCTTTGTATGTAACCCTAACTCTTGTATTCCAGTAAGGTCATTCAAGATTGTAGATAGACCCTTACATAAAATTAACAATTCAAAAGCAGAGTCTGATTTATGGGAATACTTATATTTTGGCATTTCTTAGGAGAATGTAAGCTGTCTAGGCAGGGATCAGAATGAGGTTTGCTTAGTTTTAACAAGGCAACAGCATAACTTGTCATCTTATGTCACATCAAACCTCTTCCACCAATTGTAAGTTCTGATTCTTGAACAAAATATGCAAAAAAAAATCAAACTGTATGGCTTTAGAGCAGAGGTCCCCAAACCTTTGGGCGCCAGGGACTGGTTCCATGGAGAGAGATTTTTCCGCATACCAGAGGGGGTATGGTTTTGTGTGCTGCCTGCATCTTGTGGATGGGGCTTTGCTTGTTTGTGCAGACTAGTTGCTGGCATGCCACAGCCCGGTACTGGTCCGGGCTGTGGCATGGGGACCGGGGGTTGGGGACCCCTGCTTTAGAGTACTATACTAAGGATAAAAATGTGAGAAATGTGATTTTGTGTAGTGGTTAAAGCATCAAGCTAGACACTGAGAAATGGTGAGGTCCAACTTTAGACACAAAGCCAGGTGGATGATCTTGGGTCATTTTTTTTCTCTCCCCCCCCCCCCAGGAAGAAGACAATGGGAAACCTCTTCTGAAAAACCTTGCAAAGAAAACTGTAGGGACATGTTGAGGCAGTCTCCAAGAATTGGACACAATTGAATAGAAGGGGGGGGGGGAGATATTATTTACAGATAGCTGTGGCTTGAAAAGGCTGGATTATTTTTCATTGGAGCTAGGCACCATTTATCTCTACAACTAGGAATGATACAAGTTAGTAAACAGGTTTTCATTGGTGCAATGATCCTTCATGAACAAGGCAGTTCATATTAAGCAGTAATGTTGTCAAATTCTGTGATGCTAGCAAAAGAATACCAGCCTTAACAGTAGGCAGATTAAACCCAAATCAATCATGGGTTCTATCCAAAATATTATTAAAGGCAAAAGATACAATATTCCTTCTCTGGTGTGAAGTAATGGAAGAGCAATACAAGGCACAAAACTCACAACAAGCGGGTTCATGTGCACATACACAAAAGCTGTTAAATACTTCAATTGAATGAACGTATATATAATAAAAGAAATAGGAACATGTGGTCTGAAAGGAAGAATGTGACATAAAAGAGACATAATCAGTAATATCAAGCACTACAAGGTTATTTTTTCTCATTTGGATAAAAGGTTCTATCATCAAATGCTATCTAAATATGACCAAAGAAAATCAAATATTTTAAGGGGGGGCAGATTACCTGCCTGCTTTGCTTTATATTTGTTTGTTTGTTTTAGGAATGCATGCCCCAATTGTCTATAGCAGGAGTGTCAAACTGCCGGCCCGCGGGCCGGATGCATCATCGGAAAACCACGCCCACCCCATTGCCGGCAATGGTGAAAAAGCTCCGATATGTTGCACGATGTCATGTGACGTCGCGAGTTTGACATGTCTGGTCTATAGGAATGCACAAATAAAACCAAACGTTAATTTAGAATAAATAGTTTGAAATTTTTAGCATCTCTCCAGAGACAGAACAGAGAAGAAAAAAGGAAACTAGGTGGATAGATCACACATAGAATACCAATAAATAAGCCCGAAGACAAGACTATATAATTCAGATTATGTTAAATATAGTTACTAATTAATTAATTAGATTTAACAGAATAACAGAGTTGGAAGGGACCCCAACCCCCTCTCAAGCAGTAAATCCTATACCATTTCAGACAAGTGGCTGTCCAGTCTCTTCTTAAAAGCCTCCAATGCTGGAGCACCCACAACTTCTGGGGGCAAATCATTCCACTGATTAATTCTTCTAACTGTCAGGAAGTTTCTCCTCAGTTCTAGGCTGGTTCTCTCTTTGATTAGCACCTTTTTATATAGCACCAATCCTCCAGGAATTCAAGATAGTATACAGAATCACTCTGTGAGTGACAAGGGCAGTACCTAAATTTGACAAATAAATAATTAAATAAATACATGACACTTAGTTCTCTATAAATCACAGTCATTAATAACTAGGAAGGAGCCAGCGTTGAATCTTAGTTCTGTCAACAAGACTAGGCATGATATCCACAACCTTCACGTCAGGCAAGTAAGTCATCATGTGACTGGCACATCTGACTTATTTCTGTCAATTCTTCTTAACTTAATCCTGCAGCAATAGGAGTCAATATACGAGACTTGATATATAAAGATTTGATATATCTCATATGAATATGAGATATGAGCATTTGAAGATTCTGTTTTTTCCTTGAGGCATAGTCTCCTACCTTGAGACCATCATCTTTTAGAATTACCTTGTTCAAGTAGAGGCATATTTCAGGGCACATTATGGTGCCACACTCAAGACTTTGAGGGATTACATATCGCACTGAAGTTGTTGGATTGTGCATAGTTAGACTGGAAAATAAGCCATGAATCTGGATTAAAGAGCAAAGCTTCCATGGAGACCAGAGGTCTTCTTACATCTAATTCTGTCCCAAAAGAACAATAAAACAGCCAGTGAGTAAAAGGAGCAGAAGATGCTTGTGAATGGTGATCTGTCTTCCATATGGAGTATTTATTTGGGTGCTTTTGACATTGTAACTGAAATACACTGCTTTATTATGCTGCACATACATCAAACCCTGTGAGCTCCTTGAAGGACAATCTCAGGATCAGGTTCTTTAGTGGATGGTCATGCATTTCTGCTTCTAAGTCCTTAGAGGGGACAACCTGCCTGTCTTCTGTGGCTGGAAGGAGACAAAAGTCATAATGACCTTGAACATAGTGTCTCTATCCATATTCATTTCTAACTGTTCTGTTGGAATCCAAGCCAAATCAAACCTGATGCTGTCAGGGGCAATGTTTAGTCAAGACAAGTTTTTAAATATGTCACTGTGGGGACTAGAAGGGACAGCTGTTTTATTTCAGCCCAGATCATAGTCCTTTGCAAAAATACCAGAGGAAAAAAAATCCACAAGTATATGGGAGTCACTGACTTCAAATTAAGTGGTAATGAATGCAGATTTCCATGAAGATTCCACGAGTTGGTAATTACAGTTTTATTGCAATTGGAACTGGTGAAATAAACTTGGTCTCTACTGTCCCATCCATGTAATTGATGAGTTAATTTGTCTTTAGTACTCTTGCTGTTCTAATATTTCTCCATCGGCGCCATGAAAATTAATAGGATGCAAAATGTATAAAATTATGCCCGCCCCAAAGCCACTGTACAGTTCCAGTGAGGCTTATTTATTTCAACTGCTGCTGGTGCAGGGTCACCGGCATCTAAAAAAATACACACACACACACACACAAACGCTCCCCCCCCTAATCTTCTTAGTGACATTTTCAGACTTGACATTATATGACATTTTCAGTTTAATATTGCTAATACTCTGGCTGAGGAATTAAAACTGCACCCAGAGGAAGGACTAAACTCAGGCACATCAGCAAAAAATGTTGCTCAGGCTCTTTTCATACCAAATATTTACATATAAACAATTCTCAGTGTAAGAGAGAGAGAAAAAACAAGGCCTTGGTTCAGCTCCATCCTTTTAACTTTCCCTTGTTTGTTACAGTGGTGCTAAATTCCCATGAGAAGATCATTATTCTATTTTTAAAAATCCTTTTGAAGAGAAGATTTAATAGATACCAAAAGGAATGACAAAATAGTGATCTGCCAGATGAATCAGAATCTGCCTCCATCTATGTATGTAGCAGAATGAATTAAAAAAATAGATGACAAAATGTGTGGTATTAAAGTTGACTGAAACATTCAAACTGCAGAGAGCATTCTACTTTTTTATATGTTCTGTTACAGTCTGCAAATTAACAAAACTAGTTAACTGAGGCTTTGCGCAACACACTGACTTTTTTTGCAGAGATTTTTACCATACCACCATCGTCATATGTTCCTAACTTGTTTAGTCATTTTGCCAAAATGACAAAACAAACATTGTGAATCACAATACAAGCTCCACCCTTTTTGAGTTGTACATTATGTATTACACATTTCATCGCTTGGCTCCCTTCCAATGTACCTGGATTCTACAACATTCTATTTGGTATTTTAAATCAAATCTCAATCTGTAGAGTATGTATTTTCTTCTAGAAGAGAAAAAGATGGTGGATGGAGATGGCAGAATGTGGACCATACAATTTCAAACTGCAAATGAACAGGGCATATATTTCAGATTCAGATCTGAATATTAAGTGACAGTGAGGCAATTCAGCTTGCTTTACAAGCTTGCCATTCCTTTTTCTAAGAATCCAGGCAATAAACCCATCACCAAATGAAACAAATTTCTAAATATTTAATAGTCTGACCATTTTCAATGGATTGTTGTAGCCTTATGCCTTACATATGTAAACAATCAAGATGGATCTGACCAGTATTCTAGTCTATTTGCACATATACTGCTCACAAAAATAAAGGGAACGCAAACCTCTTCAGTTCCATGGTAAAATGTTCCCTTTATTTTTTTGAGCAGTATATATTGTTTTAATCATATCTTTAGATGTTCAAAGTCAATGATTTTTCAATTACCCAATGAATACTTAACAGATTCAGTTCCTAGGAACCTACAGAATTTCAGATGCTACTGAAACATAGCCATTGTTGAAGGATGCTGGGAATTGTAGTTCAACATCTGGGAGGTAAGAATTCCCCCATTTCTATAAATTATGGTGGAAAGAATAATGGGATGAGGTTGAGGAGAAAAGCCTAAAATACAGACCAATGCAATCTATCCTATCCACAAAGAAAATTTTGAGGATGTATTGAACCATATTCTAAATATATCTAAAAATACTTGTCTGACAATTACAACTAGTTGCAATTCTCTTATTGCAACCATTTCCAAACTTTAAAACCCAAAATTCCTAGCCATGGTCCTTCAGAAATTATCAAAGTCATTTCTTCCCATCATTTTACCCACAAATCTTTGATTTTATCATAATAGTGAATTATACAGCAGTTACAACTTTTTACCCTTTCACCAACCAATGACATTGTCAGTAAACAATTTTTATGAATATTTGCTTCACTAGAGCATTAGTCCTGTATTTACAATAAACACATTCTGAGGAGAAAGATTAAATACTGTGAATATTTACAAACAGTAGTGATTAGGCAGTAAAATATTTTTGAGCTTAAAATGAAACAAAACAAAAGGAAAAGAGATGTTTGAAATGATTAGACCAGGGGTGTCATGCAAAGGATGCCCCCACCCCAGCTCCAGCAATGCAAAAAGGTCACGATATGTCACGACACGTCATTTGACGTGGTGAGTTTGACACCATGGATTAGACATACAGAACTGATTATCAAATAGAAGAAATTTCAGAGTGGAATATCACAAATAATATTAGGTACTGTAGGTTATGAGATGAGAAAGTGTCATGGCAGATAAGGAAAATCTGGTGAAAAGAAGGACTAGAGGTGGAAGAGATCAACCTATCCTTCAAAACACCTGAAGGCAGGAGTCACGCTATTCTCCAAAGCACCTGGAGGCAGGACAAGAAGCAATGGATGGATGCATCGGGCCCATGGGCCAGCAGTTTGACACTCCTGGTATAGGGTCTCCTGCTTGAGCAAGGGAATTGGACTAGAAGGTTCCTTCCAACTCTGCTATTCTGTTAAAATCTAACAAGAAGTGAAAACTCTCAAATCCCAGGAACACATAACACCCTTTCAACACCGCTGCCTGCATCCCGCGGATAGGGCTTTGCTTGTTTGTGCGGACTGATTGCTGGCATGCCACGGACCGGTACTGGTCCACGGACCGGGGGTTGGGGACCCCTGTTTTACAGAGTTCATCCTATGACGTGAATCCTTCCCAATTACAATTTGCTGAGGACCTGTCATCATATCTCACTCCTGTGACAGGCAGAAGCCAATCTAAACTATCAGGTAAAAAAGCAACTTTTTCTTAGTAAAACAATAGAAGACTTCTCATTTGGGCAATCCAGGACCAGTGAGGAAGAAATTCAAGGTGACAGTCAAAAACACTAATCAGCTCAGTCCACCTGTCCCAGTAGGAATGTCCTTTTCGTCAGTCCCAGAATTCCGGATCATGCTATGAAATGCCATTTGAGACAAAAGTATTAAAGGCACAGGAAGACAAAATAAAAAATAAAGGGGGGAGGAGCTGACTTTTTTCTTTTTTTCCCCTTGCAACAGTTTTATGATTATAATATTATAATAGCAACTACCAGAATAGTAGCATAAAAAGCAGAAGATCATTAGAGTAACCAGCAGAGAGAGATTAAACCAGATTCTTTCAAAAAATGCTTGAGGAACTGAGCTTGATACTAAATTGACCAAATAATTTAATACTAAATTAACAGCTTTTGAAATAAGAACAAATGAAAGACTGGTAAAACTAAATGACGAGATTGAAGTTAAAAAGATGGAAAGATCTGCAAACAAGTGTATGCATATGTAAAACAAATTAATGAAAAGTAGAAATTCTGGAAAGTAAGACAAAAGTTATAGGCAGAAAGTTGGAAAGAGAACTACATAATCTGGCTGTACTGGAACTGAGAGTGAAGGAATTTAGTTTGAGATTTAGAGCAATCCCACAGGAATTTGGTGAAGATATTAGAGAAAAGGTTATTAAAGCTTTAGCAATATTTTTTAGGTTGGTATGAGCAGAACAAAGGCAACAATTAATAAAGTATATAGAATAAATACAAGATTTGCAAGAATACAAGGGATGTTTGGTGCACTTTGTCAGTGAAAAGGGATCTTTTACTTCAGGAGCAGCATTTAATAAAAGTGTGAAAATTGATATTACAGATGTAATTGTTCTTAAAGAGATTCCTATTACAATTTTGCCTCAGAGAAAAGCGAATTATTTTTTTTACAGATGTTAAAACAGACAAAGATTCCACTTCCAAGGCAAAAATTTGAAAGTGTGATTTTTACTTTCAAATGGCAGAGATTTTGACTGAATTCTGTCCAGAAAGCAAGAGAATTTCTAGAAAGAATTCAAAGGAATTGGAGGAGATTCAAATGGAGGTGTCAGAGGAGACTACTCAAAAATGTCAAAAATTAGAACAGGAAACTGAAAAGGATGATACTGAATGAGGTGTTACAGATAAAGATTTTTTTAAAAATTTTTGGCTTATTTATTACAAATGCATAATATGGAATATTAATGAGAAGGAAAAGTATCTGGGTATCACTATGACAAAGATGAACTATATGTTATTTCAAAATACTTATTTTAAGACATGGAATAAAGTTTAAAAAAAGACAAGATAGGAAAAAGTACAACTGTCACCACTGGGGAGACATTCTGTGATAAAAATGAATGACATGCCTAGAATGATGTTTTTATTCCAGACAATGCCTGTTTTGATAACTGATGCTTCATTTAAACAGTGGCAGAAGGGTGTATCTAAATTTTTGTGGCCTGGGGAAAAAAAAAAACACAAATTAAATACAAGGTGTTACATGATTCAAAGGAAAGAGGAGGACTCTATTTACCTGATTTGAAATTGTATTTTGCAGCTTGCTGTTTGGGTAGGCTCAAAAATAGAAAGCTTTTGTTGTTAGAAGGGCAGTACCTGAGAATTGAATAGCATTTAGTATCTGGTATGACAAAATCAAGATTAATGTGAATTTAAAAATCAGTGTTAGATTATTCCATATTGAAAATATGGAATAAGTACAAACTCAGGTGTACAGGTGAAAACACCTTTGTGAATTTCAGTACAAGAAGCATTTATTGAACAATAAGCAAACACAAATGGCTAATACATTATGAGGTACTAGAATTTTGTCAAGGGGAACGTAAAATAAACTCAAGAGAAGGAGTGACGGCAGAGGGATCTAGTTGTCAGCAGTTTTCTTATCTACATTTATTTAAAGTAGACAAAAGAGTTTATGGTTTTAACATTGCAAGACTGAGTTTGAAACAGAATTGTGTAAAAATAATAATTAACATATTTCTAAAATATATAAACCTTTGTTGAAATACGAGTCAGAAGTGAAAGAATGTATGATATAATAGGCTAAAATTTGATTATAGTATGGAAACATGAGAAAATATGGTTGAAAGGATTGAAACTTACACTATGTTATAATCTTAATGAGAGTTTTTATAAAATGATGAACTGTTGGTATGTATATATCACCCAAAAAATTGGCTAGAATGTATAAAGGCACTCCAAAATTTATGTTGGAAACTGAATAACAAGATGGAATATTTTATCATGCTTGATAAGCATATAAAAAGCTAGAAAATTTTGGATTCAAATACACACACTGATTTAGAGAACTCTAAAGAAAGACAAAAGGCATTCCTTTTGGGATTGATGGACAAAAAGTTGGAAAAAAGTCATAGAAGTTTGCTTTTGTATATGATAACTGCAGTAAAATGCACAAAAATGGAAAGATTCGGCATTACCCACAATGGAGGAATGGTTTGCTGAAGATGGTGTAACTTGCTGAGATGGCTAAATTGACTTCTTTGATCAGGAAAAAGACAATATTTATGTTTATTGATGACTGGAAATCCCTCATAGACTTTTTGCAGAAAAAAAAACCTCAAACATACATTTTATGGTTTTGATCTTTAGATAGGATAAATCATAGAAAAAAGAAAATTATGTTGTAACCGTACAATAAGAGGTAAATTTATAATTGTACTGATAACTACTGTAAAGAAAAATCAGAAACCATTTCTTTGTATCTGTTTTCTTTCTTTTTTATTTTATTTTATTTTTCTTTTTGCTTTCTTGGACGTTTAGCTTTCTCTTCCTTCCCTTTTCCTTCCTCTATCCTGGAAGTTGCTTCTTTATATATTACTTTTCATTTTCTTTATAATATTCTTCCATTTCTTTTTCCTTGCAGTTTTACTCTTCTCTGTTCACTTTTAAGTTTAATTTGTATTAGAATTTTACCAATATAATAAAGATTCTTAATACAATTGTATACAACATTTATTCAGTGGCTGAATTTTAGCTGCCCAAATTTGGAAGACAACTAGAACTAGATGGTAGCCAGGAGTGATTAACAATCTCTTTGGATGCCATCTAGTGTCATAGATCAGGGGTGTCAAACTCGCGACATCATGTGACATGTCGTGATGTAGCACAACTTTTTTTCCATTGCTGGCAATGGTGTGGGCGTGGTTTCACCATGATGCATCCGGCACATGGGCCGGCAGTTTGACATGCCTGTCATAGATCCACAGGTAATCATTTTGGAAAAAAATCATATGGCTATATGAAAAACACCTCACAGCTCTGCCAATCTCTAACATGCACTGACACTCCCCTCCTGTCAACCTCACACACTCACAATTGTCAGGTGAGAAAAGCAATTTACTCAAGGCCCAGTGGTTATCAGCAGACTAGGAAGAAATGTAAATCAACAAAGTTTCTCAGTTTACCTGAGTGGTTTTTGTCTTCAACACAGAAGAGTAGCCAAAATCGGAGATCCATATTAAGCTTGTCGACCAGTTCTAGGTCAGAGTTACATGAGCATGATTCACAAGAATGATACATCAGAGCAGAAGATCAGATGGGACATGGCTGTTTCTTCAATCAAGCTGCAGACAGCTGTATTTAATCAAGAGGATTGCTCTCTTGCTTGGCAAAGTGCTTCACTGAGCTTCTTTATTCTGTTCTCCATCTAGTTCCAAGCAGAGGTAGTTTGTCATCATCTGACTGCTCCAGCTGCTCCATTAGTGCCTGTGTTTGATCAGCCTCAAGTGACTCTTGGCTTGGAGTCTCCTGAGGCTGACATTTCAGGGTTCGGCTGGAGCAGCTTCATCAGAGTCTGAGTCCTGGACCGTGACAACTTTCTTGAATTCTGGCTTTAAAAATACTTATGCAATGCCCCAATCTGGTTGCACAAATCCCAGGAATCACTTAGGTTGCAATTAAGAGATGTGAATTCTTTGCTGCCATCTGGTGGTTCTTAAGTCAACAAGTCAGCAATCCCTTTGGGAGAAAAAAAAAGATTGGATGGAGCACCTGGACCTTGTAAGTATTATTTTGGTATACCTTCAGTAAATTGGTTCACGATGGATTTTGCCACAGTTGATGACATTTGAATTTCAACCATAGAAAACCGCCCATTACTGCCCTATGGAACCAGTGTTCCATAGAGGAGTTATAGAGGACACAGCACAGCATGACTCTGTGCCAGATGTTTTCTAAGGGCATACTCTATGGGTGCATCTTGAATTATGCTGACTTGATTCCTTCCTGTTTGTCCAGGAAAGAACAGCAAAGAGGCTGTGTCTTTGAGCTCATAGATTATAGCAGTTATAGCATAAGTAATTTTGAGAGAATTCAAGAAATGTTTAACATCCATTTTATGAAAAGACATTTTTCCTACTAATTGGGAAAAATGATAGTATATTTTGCTTTGACTTAGATTTCAAAACATCTTACAAACATAGATATGTTTATACATAATTTGATACATAGTAATTGAATGATTGAATGAATATGTGATATGTTTAAGTGATTTATAGAAATTTAATATGTTAACTTTTGGGGTTTGTTTTTTTAAAAATGTGTTTGCTTGTTCTATCTTATTCTTTTAGTTCCTTTTTGTTTGTTTTGTTATTATAGTTCCACAATTAATTAATTTGTTGGGTTTTTATATAACACCTCTTTTCTGTATTTCTTTGTATTTAAAAAAATCAATAAATTTAATTTTTTAAAGCAGATTTAGCCTTGAAAAATGAATCTTAGCAGTTTACTTCTAAGGCTAAACAGCTAATCTAAGGCCTAAAGAGGTAACAATTCAGAAAAGCTTATCTGAAGCTTGAACAACCAAAAAGTACAACCCAAACAACATTAGAATCTATGATATATATCTGCATATATTAATCCTAACTATGTACTCATCAAAATATTTCAACACTGCATAAAATTCAACAAGTATTATTAAAAATAACAAAGCAAAGAAAGGAAAGTCATGAGATAAGAAAAATAGCTAAAACTATTTTACTAACTGTAACATATTTGCACAAGGTTGTATCATATTTGCACATTTAAATAAATGTTGTATTCAGGATTTATTGATTCTCCTCAGCCTGCCTCACTTTCACCAAGGTTTTCAATATTGCTGTCTGGACATTTATTTTGAAATTCAGATGCTGAACTTTGACAAAATGTCATTTCAGCTATAATACACTTGGAATAATGTGTAGCTAAAAACAAACTCCTCAAGGCATACTTCTTAGTTTCTGATCACTCAACACACAACATTTACTGGACTACATTGAAATCCATGTCTCTTTGCCTCTTCAAGTGCTCTCATTTCCATTTTGTGTGCCTTGTGGCTCTTGAACTATGGACTTTAATAAGTAGAACTGGATGTTTGAGAAACATGGAGATGCTTCCTATTGTTGTATTGACTTTTTCTCCTGATGTTTTGGTTGGAAACAGCTTGCAGTGATGTCATAGTTTGATTCTCATTTTACGTCACGAGCTGTCAGCTTTGAAAGTGAGTTCAGAAACTGGAAACAACACGTTTTTTTCTTTGTGATTATTCCATAAATAGATACCATCAAGAAAGGTCCTGTTTACTATGGACATCAGAGATCTGCAGTCATTTGAGCTATCACAGAGCTGGAAGCTCATTCTATATTAGTTCATCAGACCTGGCCAGCACAATGTTTTAACGTGATTTGTAAATGTGACAGTATTCTGCACTTGCTCAGTGTTCCAGCCAGCCCAGCTCATCTCCCAAACAGTTAATGGCTGCCAGGACCAAGCAAGGAGTACATATTGTTGCCTCTGTGGCCAACATGGAAGGGGCTAATGATATCAAAAAGCCTTCCCAATATCCTCTTATGCAAGGGATAGTACATACAAGGTCCTGGAGAAAATGGGTGGGAACTGGTCCACAAAATGTGAAAAAAATGATCCAAGTTAATAGGATTCTATACTACCAGAACTATTGGTGATATGTTTGACTATCTGGCTATATTTGAGAAAGGCAAAATATAATAAGATTTTTAGAGTTAGAGATTGGTGCACATACAAAAATAAATGAGGCTATGAGGCTATGGGTCTGCTGCACAAGAGAAAAGAGAAATTAATAAGGAAAATTATTTTATACTTTCTTTGCATCTGTCTTCTCAGAAAAAGGTAAACATGACTAAGGAAAAGGAGAAAATGGCCATCAGGACTGATAAAAGTATAAAAAAGAACCCCTCTTGTAATTTGAAATGCATTCAAGGTAACAGAGAAAGACAAAGCACTGTATATCCCAAGATGTTGAAAGAGTTGGAAGAAGTGATCCCCAAATTCGTAACCATAATCTCTGAAAAGTCCAAGAGAAAGTGCTGGAAGACTGGAAAGGAGCTTGATTTAAATATTCAGGATGAAGGAAGAGGAAGGGCCTGGAGAAACTCAGCCCAATTAAACTGTAGAATTCTAGCCAAGGTTTTAGAACATATTGTCAAGCAGTGTGACAGTGAGTACTAATAATAATTGCTCCGTTATCAGGCGTCAGCATGGCTTTATCAAGAACAAGTCCTGTAAAACCATTTTTATCACTTTCCATGACCCTGAGTGGTCTGGCAGATGAAGGCGGTACATGCTGTTCTTAGTAAAAGCCTTTGACAGGTTTTCTCATAACATCTTTATAGACAAATAGATAAATGTAGACTAAACATTGGTCTAGTAGATTTGTAACTACCAGAACAAAGCAGCTGAGCAGGTTTAAGGAAAACTACCAGGAATATCTTGCAATATAAGCTAAATGCTGAATAGCTACAAGGACTGGTTTTTAGTTTGCAGAGCAGACTAAGGGGTAATAGGATAGTAGTTTAAGAGATGTATGAATGTGCAGGACAGCAGATCTATTTTCTAATAAAACCAAGAATACAAAGTCTAATAAAATGAAAATACGGAACTAAATATCAGAGGAATATGTTTCTTTACTTACTTAAAAGGCTTTTAGGCTGCTCCAATCCAAACCAGCTCTGAACCTTTCTGAGAGCTAGAAAGGTTAAAAGTGAACCAATCTGCCTACAAGAGTGAGTGGCAGGGGTGATTTAGTGGCTTCTGGCATTGAATGGGGGATTGAACTAGATGACCCTATAGAACCCTTCTAACTCATATACTCTGCAATGTTCTAAGAATATATGTGGTCCCTTGTGGCCCAGGAGTATTCTTGTAAATAAAAATAATGCTGTAGACTGGCATTTTGCTTTCGAGCATAGCTACTTATGCTTACTTATGTATGATTCTGTTAAATACACTTTTGAAAGGTCAGTTTTGGGCAGACTACTTGGCAGGTACTAAAGACAGTGACAATAGGTCCGCCAATGCCGTGGCTGTCATATTGCTGACCTCTGGAGTGAGGAATAATAATATTGTCTCTTCTTTTATAAGCATGCATGCAGAAACAATGTGGAAGGAAGGAAGGAAGGAAGGAAGGAAGGAAGGAAGGAAGGAAGGAAGGAAGGAAGGAAGGAAGGAAGGAAGGAAGGAAGGAAAGTTGGCTGGTGCCTTGAAGAGCAAGTCTAGCATTACTAATGCAGCTATATAAATAATACCAGCCATGAAGCTCATTTCCATTTTCTTTGCCACACGGTCATTTTAATTATTATGTTGTGTACATTGTGGAGGAGAAGCTTCAAAAACTCCCATTTTCTCATGATTTTACTGAGCATTGAAGTGTGTATAATAGCTATTTTTCCCCTCAGCATCTGTGTATATGCATGTGTGTATGTGTGTGCGTTTTCCTCCCTCCTTTCTTTTCAGAAATGCAATCTTCTTTTAGCATACATGGCTCCATCTATTTTCATTGCCTTTCACAGTCATTCTGATGATGGTAACTAAGAAGACACTTCTTGTATGAGAAGAATTTGTTAAAGAGGGAGCTAATAACAGGCTGGATGGACTCTTCTTGTGGCTCTGATTCCTGTGCTTGGTTTTAATTAATTAATTAAGGAGAGTGGTGGCAGGGAACATCTTAGGAGGCTTTTCCAAATTGCCATCAGCTAATATAGAAAACAATAATTTAAATCTCCCCTATACTGTTTCCACAGTCCATGATGTAAATTACATATAAGGTTCCAGGAACAAATTGGAGTGCTTTATATATGTAATATGTTTATACCCTGATTCCAATCGACTGTCTATACCAGTGATGGCGAATCTTTTAGAGACCGAGTGCCCAAAAACTACCCCCCTGTCCCCGCTCTGCTCTGCCCACTGGGCCACCCACCACCTTCACGGCCCTCCACAGATCACCCAGGCAGCCCAACAGCATCATGGCGGCCACGCCCTCCGCCCGTGCCCCACAGCATCATCTGCGTGCAACGGGGCGCAAGGGTGGAGTCTTGTCCCTGCTACCCGGCTACCATGTCCTTGGCTGCGCTGCTTTGTGTGGGCTGTGCCCAGGGGCGACTCTCCTCCAGGGGGGCTGCTGGTGAGGAGGGGGCAGTGGGAGGAGGCAGGGCTGGAGAGACGGTGTGTGTGCCCACAGAGAGGGCTTTGAGTGCCACGTATGGCACCCATGCCATAGGTTCGCCACCACTGGTCTATGCTTACAAATTTCTCACAAAAAAAAATCTGTTTGCCATAATACAGAAAATTTCAGTGTAAAAATCATTTATTATTTTTTTGATGCATTTTACTTCATACTTAGCATATTGTTTAAGTGTGAGCCAGTCGGGTGTGTATGATTTATGGCTTAGCTGGATGTGTGAACCCAGACACTATTTGAAAAATAATAACTTGTGATGATGAAGACATTCTTACAGCAAGAGAGATATCACAGTAGCCCACTGTACACAATCAAAAAGGATTCATTGAATTATTGCTGCCCATGGACTCACACTCTTACGCTGTTTTTTTCACAAGAAACAAAAGGAAAGGCTATCCCCTTTTCTCCTAAGGTTTCTGAGGATTCCAAGGTTAAAGAAAAGGAATAACAATAAAAATGTGTGTGTGTGGGCAGGGAATCAATGCAGCAGGAAAATAAAATCTCACAATAAAAGAGAAACTGCTACTTAAAAGCATTTATATTTGAAGAGGAAAGGATGGGCGAGTATGAGATCTGTCTGGCTTTGATATTTGCTCTTTTTAAAAACCACTGTTCTCCTGATTTGTACATCGACAACCCTGCCCATCATTCCATTACACAGGCCAAAGTGAAAGTCAAGGGTGCCCCATCACCTGGTTAAAAATCAAAAGAAACAGTTCACCAGCTCAGAGTGCCTGAAGGCGGTTTTGCAAACTTGTCGAAAAATAGCTGCAGACAGCAAATGTATTTATCAAAGCAGGGGCAAACCATTCACAAAAAGGAAAGAGAGGAAAAAAAGATTTTAAAAAATCCTTTGTCTGATGTTCTGAGCTGTGAATAACTGGACCATCACAAGAGAAAGGAGGGCATTGCCATTAGCTACCTAGCTAGCTAGCTCCTACCCCAGGAATTGAACACAATATTATACATGAATCCGTGAACAGTGTAGGATGACCTGATTTTAAAACTAGAGAAAGACTGTATTGGCACTATAGGCAGTCCCCGGGTTAACAATGTCTGACTTGAGGGCAACCCCTAGACACAAATGATCTGTCTAGAGTATTACTAAAAATGGCAGACGGCATTCTCCTTCCTCAAACTAATGAACCACTGAAGCTGCACAATATGTCCAGGAATCAGGTGAAGCCGTCTGTTTTTAATATATAAAGCCAGTTTTCAGTGCTTCTGGAAAACATTGTGTGGCTTTAGCACAATGCTAAATGCCACCCACCATTTTTAATAATAGGCGGTCTGTTGGTAAATATGAGTTCCTAACTACATACAAATTTGAGGTAAAATATGGAGTTGGGAACAGAACTCATTCGTAACCCTATGTTTAAAACAAAGAACAGGGAGTGCTGTGAGAATGAAGCCTTAGGGCAGGGGTGGGCATCTATGACCCCTTTACAACCTGTGGACTTCAACTCATGCTGGCTCAGGAATTGCCCACCCCTGCCTTCGGGGGAAAATGGGGCATGGCTTGTCCAACTCAGGAGAGTCTCTATAGCAGTGATTCTCAATCTTGGTAACTTTCAGATGTGTGGACCAACTCCCAGAATTTCCAAGCCAACTTGCTGGTCTGCAGCACTGGAGGCCTTGTATACATCCAGATTTTGAACTTTAATATTTGTGTATCCTTGTATGTTGTCTGGGCCTCCAGGGGTGAGACAATTCTATAGAGATAGGCCTGCACTCATTGATTCCCTCACCCTCTTTTTCTTCTCTTTTCTTTTTTGGCTAGCCAAAGCTTGGGGAATATAAAAAGCAAAACTTGTATGCTAGATCCAACAGAAGTGTAACCTAGTTATTAAAGTCAGTATTTTCAAGAAAACATAAGGCAAAGGCGGTGTTGAAAGAGAGTAATTGTTACAGTAATATCCTGTCTTTTCTGCAATAGATTAAGGCAGCGCGCATAGCAGTATTTCCTCCAATTTTCCCCCTCAGCAATCCTGTGCGGGAGGCTGAGCTAAGGGGCAACAATTAGCCCCAAATCCCCAGGTGATATTTCATGGGGAAGGATGACCCTCAACATAGTTCTTCCCTGTCTAGGACTGATACTGTGACCATTGTATCACACTGGCTTAACTTGAAGATGAATTTCGGCAATGCAGTCTTATTCTTGGAACTCTTAAGTGCTTTTTCATCCTTACCTGGAAGTGATTCAACCAAACTGGGACCTTTTAAACTATGTGATGATTGCTCCCTCCCCCCCAACAGGAATCAGCAATGTGCAGCCTCCTGGTTGTTATTCACTATGGGGGTATGTGGATTATAATTTTCAAGAAAATCAGAAGGTTTGCAGAGATAGTCCCTCTCACCTGATTACCATTAGAGAAGCTTTACTGTAAGACTTTAGAGAGAATGGGGGAGGATTGTAACATTTGCAAGATACAAAAGTCTCTTATGGGTAGATTCAAAATGGATGGGCAACTATATACTAGTGCTGATTCCAAAGTTTGCAGTTATCAAATGTAGGCAATTATTAGGGGCTTAGGTCATCTGCTTCTCTGAAGCTTACCCACCTTGTGAACAGCTGCTTTCTCCATGTGCAGCACATAGAACCATGCCCGGAGATTTCTATGGCCAAGCAGAACAAAGCAACTGCCACATTGATTAGAAGCCTTGCACGTTGTGTGAATCTCTGTTGAAGTGAATTCCCTAGATCTGGTTTGCAAAATTCCCAACCTGGGTAGCTTTTGTGTCTCTCTTTTGTCATCTGCTGGTCATCGTCCTGGTTTTTGTAGCCTCTTCCTCTGCAAAAAAAAACAAACAAACAAAAAATGCCAGCTTGAGCCTTTACTGAATTGGGTGTGTTACTTCTGTTACCCTGAGGAAGTGTTTATAATTGTATTAGTGCCATTCAGACATTGAAACCTAATATAGATAACATGTAAAGCAAGTGTATATTATGAGCTGAGCCCAATTTCTCCCAGAGGTTATTCTCTGACTTGGGATGTGAAGCGAACTTCTGTATATTTTCAGCCAGACTTCAACAGAACCAACTGTTGAAAAGTCTGCTATTTTGTTGCTTATACACAAAAATCATTTAATATTGACACAAACAGTAAGCCCAAGAAGACAATACAATAATCACTCTGTTCATGGCACCAGCGCCGTATATACGCCAGCATGATGAGCCAAGATTAACTTTTGCATTTTTTTAAACGAACAACTCATAAAAATGTTTGGCTACATTGAGACAATACCTAATTAATCTTACTTGCCTATTACTTGCCTAATTAATCCTATCTGCCTATTACTAAAGAAATCTTTGCATTTTACACTGAAGTACAGACAGGGAAGGACTCCAAGCTGCTGATGCTTTGAGAATCCCCTGCGTTCTATGACATCCAAAAGAATTGTGAATCTGGGCATTTTGTGTACATAAGCTAATGGCCTGGAATCTTGCCTTGGATTAGAGCCTCAAAACCACTGACAAGTGAAACACAGAGACGCACGCACATTCACACACTCACAAACAGACATATGAATATCAACTTAAAATCCACTTTTTTTTCTCCCAAGAGTTGAAATAGCTTTCTTTAACTTGAAAGAGGCAAGCCATTCAGGAAAAAAAAAAGTCCTTTTGGCACAGATGGAACAAAACGTCCGATATTTGGAATATTTCCTTCAATTGATGGAAACGGCCATCTGAAGTCAGCAGTTGGCAAACATCAAAATGTTGTTCATCTTAGGCAATCTGGCTGTGGTGGCAATTGCTCATAAACAAACAGCTCATTCCAGCTTGGTTTCCTGCCTCATCAGACAGTCCCTGACATAAGCCAATTCGGACACCACAAGATCTTAACACGTCAGCATTCCATGTTTCAAAAAAGGTAAAGCCTATTTTCATGTCTTCTGGAAATTATTCAATTCTAATATTCCAATATTATAAACAATCTGTTTATCATTTAGAACAGGGGTCCCCAATCCCCGGTCTGTGGACCGGTACCGGGCCGCGGCATGCCAGCAACCAGGCTGCATAAACAAGCAAAGCCCCATCCGCGGTATGCAGGCAGCACACAAAACCACACTCCCTCCGGTCTGCGGAAAAACCTCTCGTCATGTAACCAGTCCCTGGTGCCCAAAAGATTGGGGACCTCTGATTTAGAAGTCTGAATAATATTGTGATCTTTTCATTCATAACCACCAGATAGTTGCACATGCCTCACAACATTACATACTGTATAGTATTTTTAAATTTGCAGCATTCAATGCCATATGAAAGTTGACACGTATTTTCTCCTGCAAGGATGATGTCTACCTGGTGTCATTTTTTCCAATATATTGTTGTTAAGAAATACTTACAATGTGTATATCCTAAATTGTGTAGATCCTAAATATTCTGGGATTAGTTTTAATGAAAAGTGAGATACAAACTGTTATATAGGTAAATAACAAATAGAATAAATCTGGACTTCACTGGAGTGAAAAAACTATTAGATCACAGCAACTCCAAGTGGTACCTTAAAACAGAAGACAAGAGTAAACTGAATGGTTTGATTAGTCTAGTTTTCAGAGAAACTATTTATGAATCAGTTAATTTTTAGACTGACAAAGAACTTATAAGGATGAGACTATAAAAGCTTAGCAGTACAAAGATCTTGACTGAATAGATTTTAGCTTACTTGTTTATGAGACTATGACATTGGACAAGCACTATGTCAGAGGGACAGGAGAGAACCTAATGAATTCAACCCCTCATTCTTTGTTCTTTATTGCTGCCACAAAATGGAAAGTGTTGTTTTCTTTATTTCCTCTCTCCACTATTCTAGAACTTAATCAATGAACCAAACAATTTTCTTTGCTAGGTGTACATATAACCTAGCTATAAGTCAGAGATAGAGTTCTCTGGATGTTGAACCAATTCCCGTTATCCTTCACCATTGATTGTGCTGTTTGGAGCTGATGGAAATTGGACCTACATGTTGCCCATTCTTGTTCTAGGGCAGGATTAATAACTTTACATTTTCCAATATATTTTTGCTTTTACTTAAAAAAAATTAGTGAAATAGCAACATCTACTCAGAAAATAGTTTAAACACTTCCTTCTTTTCTTCTTCTACCAAAGTATCTGATAGTTACGAGCAATTTAGAACGTTAGGCTGTTGTACAGCTAAGGAGACGTTACAATGACTTAGCTATTTAAGCATTATTGGGTGAACTTGAGGAAGATGGTGGGACACTTATTAAAGTTGCTTTGTGACTCACATTGTTGAGAAACCTGGCATATGGGCCATGATTCTTTCCAATGTTTACTGCTTTGTTTTCTATTTACTCTCCTTATATTGAACACTGTATTTCCTTAAATGGTTCATGCATGAGTAAGAAATTGGTGGCCTTCCAGATGTTGTTGACCTATAACTCAC
Organism: Protobothrops mucrosquamatus; assembly: GCF_001527695.2. NCBI lineage: Eukaryota > Metazoa > Chordata > Lepidosauria > Squamata > Viperidae > Protobothrops > Protobothrops mucrosquamatus. Next base: position 317,854 of record NW_015387484.1, on the reverse strand, counting down.
AGTATCGCTCAACAGAATCTATAGCGGATGGAATTGCTGGCAATTGTAATTCAGCAGCATTTGGAAAGCCATAGGTTTCTCCATTTACTGCCTTTGTACATTTCACATAGAATTCCAAGTCTGTGATACTTGTCATTGGTTAGTTTTACCTGATAGTGTACAATTTCAAAGTCAAATACTAAGTCAGTAAACAGTAGGGTAGCATAACATTCACTAAGTAGCATAACACACACAGAGACACTTTGCTTCAAAAGCCATCTGGGCATTGTTAACATTTCCTCCTCTTTTAGTTAGACTAGAACAACTCTTAAAACTGTTCTTTGTAGGTGGACTTAGTAGTATTGAGAGTAGAACAAAAGTTCAGTATAAACTTAGAGCAAGAGAAACTGTTTTAAAGTAAAAAGGTAGTAGACTGAGTGTTGAGTGCTCAATTCTATAAAACTTCCTTGTAAACTCTCCCTAATGAGATTTTTTTTTCTACATTATAATTCCCAATGCATGGATTATACTCCATAATAAATGGTTTCGGCTGAATCTGATGTGAAGCCACCTTTAAAATGTAGCATCATATGCAAACCATGCTGGGAAGTCAGGTTTTTTTTAAAAATTATCTAGTGTGAACTGCAGCCACAATAGAGGAGGAGGGAGGCAGAATACAAAGAAAAAATGGTGGATGAGCCAAGGATTAGCATTCTGCCTCCTGTCTTCCTGTCAAATGGCATCCTTCATTTATAATCCTGTAGCTGTTAATAGAAAGCTAGGTTCCCAGTAAGCTTAATTGCTTTCAGAAAGCATGTGGCCCCCAGAATCACAGTCTCATAGTATTGTCCAAAGGTTAAAAAAAGGGAGAATAATTTATACATTTTAATTTTTATCTATCAAAAGTGCAATCCTTGCTGCAATCTCAAATGATTCTGTCTCTTATTCTCTCTTTAATCCATCAGATATCCAACAATAATAGGTGTTTGGTTTTTTTAAAAAAATATATTCACTAGCATTATTTTGTACTAATGGTGATTGAGCTCTTCATTTTGAATTTGTTAATGTGTCTCACATTTCTCCTCCAAAGTTTCATTGGACCCAATAGATAGTTTTTTTCATACACAAAAACTCAACAATGTCCTCCATTCTGTCATTATCTGAGACAAAACCAAAAATAAAATTTCTGAATAAAACATCCGTAGAGAAAGCTATATATTAGCCCTCTTCTCTGACAAGCTTATTTTCTCAGTGCAAAGATTTTATGAACCAATAGCAGTAATTTAAAGAGGCCGTTTCTGTTATTTATTTATTTATTTGAAGCAGCAAAGTGAAGTAGTTTGAGATACTTTAGTATGAGGAATAAGACAATTTGCCAATCTCACCATCTCCATTTTGTGTGCGTGTTTCGGAAGAACATTATTTGTTGGTTGGGATGGTACAGGATGCATTCCCTCTTCTGTTCAAAGACACAAAAAAGACAAAATGATCTTACTATCTATAACAGTGGTTCTCAACCTTTTTAATGCTGCGACCCCCAACCGGTCGTAAGTCGAGGACTAAACCGGTCGTAAGTCGAGGACTAAACTGGTCGTAAGTCGAGGACTACCCAACCGGTCGTAAGTTGAGGACTTTCCCTGCCCGGGAGCGCCACGCATGCGTGGTTCCGCCCCCTGCGCGTCCGAGGCATAGCTGGCAAGCGGCAGAGACGGAGCAGGCCGACCACCAGCTGGCCCAGCTCAAGGGAGGTAAGGCACCCGCCGGAAAAGGGGAAAAAAATGGCGGACAGCCTTGCTTGGCGACCCCCGTGAAATGGTCGATCGACCCCAAATGGGGTCGTGACCCATAGGTTGAGAACCACTGATCTATAACATCTAAGGCAGGGGTAGGCAACCTTGGCTCTTTTATGACTCATGGACTTCAACTCCCAGAATTCCTGAGTCAGCCACGAGTCATAAAAGAGCCAAGGTTGCCTACCCCTGATCTAAGGGCATGGAAAGGACTCTATACACCCTGCCAATACAGTTAAAGAGGGGTCTTTATTTTGCTTTGGGGGGAAAGCAGTAGATACTGTCTCCTCGTTATAGTAGGGGAAAATGTGGGGGAAGGAAACTGCCATTGTAACAGGTCAACAGCATTTTTAAGTGGCAATTTAGTTTAATTAAGCCTTAATTCTTTGATTCATTCATTTATTTTATTTCTGTCCTGTCTTTTCAATCAATCAAGTACTTCAAGCAGCTGACTGTTCATTTCCTCATCTGTGGTTTTTGAGAACTGGATGTTAATTTCTCTTTATGGGAAAAAAAAGAAAATGCTGCTTTTGCAAATACTGATGAAATGAAGACAACACTTTCCTCATATATGGGTAACCCTTATTGGTAGAGTTTCCTAAGGCAAAATCAATATTTAGTTCTCAGGGAATCTATAAATACTGTAAATTAGTCTTTCTCCCTTAATTTTGGAGGCGTTGCTAATATTCCCCATTTTAAGTAATAAAAATGAAAATATGAAGTAAACAATGCTCATGTAATTTCATTATCTCACCAAGTTTACCTAGGAAAAGCAGAAGGCAGATGAGAGGGAACTCTTCTGTTTCAATCCACATTTTACAATTGCGATGAATAAGCCAACAGTACAAAGATAGCATGCCACTGCTGTGTAGCTTTTTATATATGTAATAAATTTTGTTTCTATGTGCTCAAGGATTGAGACATTTTTGTAAATCCACATCTGAGATCCATACAGCATCATGTCAAAGAGATCAATATCAAATATTCCTTAGTTACCCTCAAATGTCATCACCTGATTACAGCTAGGCTGTATCTATTTGGAGACAGGAGCAACATTCTGTTGCCTAAGACTTTGAGCAAAATCAATCATTTGGAGACCTCATTCCAGATACATCAGCCTTCTATGGAAAAAACAACAACAAATAGATCAAGATCTGAGACAGTGTGGAATGACAAAGCCTGTCCTACTTGCTTGGGGCCTAGGAAAACACTTGGTAGAACTTGGGATTTGGGTATTGGATTTAGATATTCCAGTAGACAGAGCCAATCTCCCTTACAGTGTCCCCTTGGACATTTCTATAAGATTTCATATGGCCCACATAGAAGGCTCTTTTCCCTGGCCCTTATAGATGTTTTCCTACTAGGGTGACAGTTGGTTATATGTTCCAAATTTCCATATGAACTTTTGAGCATATATTTGCCCAAACATAAAGGTTGAGTTTGTTCCATACATACATCAAAAGCACTCACTGTACTCTCGTTGACGATTAGAAGTCATATACATCCTCTTGAATCAAATACACTTTACTCATAAGAGCAGATTGAAGTATTTTTATTAAATGACCAATAGCTGGGTCTTTCAAAGGCAATAGCAAAAATGTATCGATAGCCTCAGATTATAGAAACAGTTTGGTACCTCCAATGAATTGCTAATTTTATATAATGTCTTCCTCTAATATACAGTATGTATGTATTATCCATATGCATTTTAAATTTTGTGACTTGGTCTTGGACAGAAATTAAATAAATAAAGGATGACTATTAGTGTTAAGTTCCTGTCATCACAGATCATAAATAAATAAATATGAAACCTGTGTAATCAGTCATAAATGAGATCTTTCCAACTTACTAGCAGTCGTATAAAAATTTAATTGCGGGGTTTCTGTTGCAAATTCAAATAAGAAACCGAAGACTGTTTACCCCATGAAACATGATATGAACTCCAATTCATATGGAGTTCAATAATCTAGAAGTGCCAAAAGGCAAGAAAAAATATCTTTGTGTCAGACCTTTATGACACTTTGTTCAGGAACTGGATTTGTGAAAAAATATCTTGTTTTCTGGAATTCCATGGTCTTAAGCTATTGTTAAGAATTTGAATGGATTGACAAAAAACATCATTTGCAAGTTGATTAATCTTTTGTGATCATTTGTAAGTTTATCTTTAAGTTGATCACATGACCCCAAGACACTGCAACTGTCATAAATATGAATCAGTTGCCAAGCATCTGAATTTTGATCACCAACGCGACAGGTATGCTGCAAAGGTCGCAAGTTTGAAAAACAATTGTAAGTCACTATTTTCAGTGCCATTGTAACTTCACATTGTCATGAAACAAATGGTTGTAAGTCAAGGGCTATCTGCATATGGGGTAGGCAACCTTGGCTCTTTTATGACTCGTGGACTTCAATTCCCATGGCTGGCTCAGGAATTCTAAGAGTTGAAGTCCACGAGTCATAAAAGAGCCAAGGTTGCCTACTCCTGTAATAGTGGTAATATGTGAGAAGGAAAGGCAATGGAGCATTTAATATCTGTTTCAAAATAGGCATTCTTAGAGGAAGCTTCTTTGGATTTTTTTAGTCACTTTGTGAAAATCTTAAATAATCAGAACCATAATCATACCATGAAAATTAACTCCTTACAAGTTTTCAGTTCAATGGATTACTGCTGAAGCAAACAACTATTAAGATGCCATAAGAGCAAAAGAACATAAATAGAAAATAAGCAGTTTCAAGGTAGTATTTTCACTCCATGGTTTTGATAAACGTATTTCTTGCCCGTAATTCTGTTCTCTTCCAAAGAAATAATTTTGAGAAAACGGTCTAAGAGAGTCCATGGATATTTACTGCCACCTAATTTTCATTCCATTCACCTGTGAGCTTTCGTGGTTATGGACTTGAATGCTGAGATTACCTACAAAATGGCTATGAACTAAGATGATTACCTTGAACTTTTCAAATGCACCATTTTGCCCCTTGCCTCCCAAAAATGTGTGAAAATTTACTGAAGGTAAGTAACTTATTTAAGATATGTGATTTCTGCCCAGCTATAAAACCATTTAAGTCACCTGTACTGTGAGTTCAAAAGCAATTTGATGTCTGGTGTTAGTAACCCACTAGCATTTTTTGCAAAGGGTTGAACAATTTGATTATATTTATGAAGCTGAAGCAGGGTGGGCTGAGATGGCTTTTCCAATTCCAACTAGAAATGATATTTTAGAGAAAGACATGCAGAACTGATCAGAAATGGAAAAATGTCTTGGCTGTTTGGCTTACTATTTTGTTTTTACTGAAGATTTACCTAGTAGGACCTATTTTGTTTTTGCTGAAGATTATACCTGGCCTTCATGTAAAAAGCTTGGAGTTCCACTCCCAAGAACTGTAATTAATATTTTAAGATTATTCCTTTGTATGTAATACTTTTGTCAACTATATTAAGAGTGATAATTTAATAAGACTGGAACTAGCCAACTTGGAAAAAGATAGGGTTAGTTGCCATTACCATATTCAAAATGCCTGCACTTCCAAGTTCTTTTCTTGAAATTCTGAGAATAAAGTAGATATGGAACATGTACAGTATTCCAGCTGGGCATTGGAGTAAATTTTAATTCCTGGCTGAACTGCCATTCTGATATCCTTGATCTTTCATTTGGTCCTGTTCAGAACAGATCCATCTCCTCCACAATAAGCTCATTGCTTACAGATGGTCAGCCACAGTGGTGGGATTTAGCCAGTTTGCACCAGTTCGGTAGAACTGGTAGCTAATTTTTTGTTGCCCAGGCCCAGAATGGACTTCCAGAAGTGGCATCCATACAAAGAACCGGTTGTTCCCATATTTGAATCCCACCACTGGTCAGCCAAGACATGACTGTTCAGGAAGAATATCCAGGGCATTGCTGAAACAAACATGCTCTTCAGACATAAGCAATGGTGAGCAACATTGCAATATATGAGAAGCTTTATCAGATCAATATGAAGCTGAAATGTAGCCCATTATCCAGGAAGCTCCCCCTCAGCAAAGCTTAGACAAGCTATAGAACCCTTGGTTTGATGTAGAACACTGTCTACCTGTGGCTCCAAGCAAGAAGAGTCAGATTATGATATTGTACTACTCATAATCAAATCAAGTTTTCTTTCCCTCCCAGCTTCAGAAATAATAACGATTTAAAACTGGAAAGGAGAGGAAAAGCTGAACTTCAGAGGAAGGAAAACGAAAATCACTATAAGACTTCCTGGTAATTGGGTGTTCAGGGACTGAAGTGTTTTGTGACCTTCACAAAAAGAGCTTGGAAGTAAAACCTCTTCATCCTTTTTGCCGGCATTGTGTTGACATCAAGATAAATAGAATAGTCCCCGAGCATTCTAAGAATTTGGAAAATAACAGGGCCATGTGGGCTGGTTACCCTCAACATCTCCACTTCTTGCTCACATTGGCTGGAAAGGAAAATCTATGCACATTCAGAGGAACAGGACTAAGCTCTCCTCTGTGACGGGGAGCTTTTCATGGCTGGAGCTCTGTCATTATTCAGACCACCATGTGATGGTCACAAGATAGGTGGCCTTTTTTGTAATGCTACACCATTTCTGGAAGGAGGTTATCTAGAAAGTCTCAATCCCTGCCTACATTACACAATCAATCAAGGAACCAATCAATATAATGAGAAGGGATATTGGTAGTTCTTGACTTACAACATTTGTTTAGTGATTATTCAAAGCTACAACAGCACTGAAAAAAAGCAACTTATGACCGTTTTTCACATTTACAATCATAGAATCATCCCCATGATAACATGATCAGAATTCCAATGCTTGGCAATTGGCATATATTGATGACAGTTGCAGTGTCCCGAGGTCATGTGATCATCTTTAGTGACCTTTTGACAAGCAAACTCAATGGAGAAGCCAGATTCACTTAGCAACCCTGTTACTAATTTCTGCAGTAGTAGTAGTAGTAGTAGTAGTAGTAGTAGTAGTAGTAGTAGTAGTAGTAATAATAATAATAATAATAATAATAATAATAATAATAATAATAATAATAATAATAAAGTTGGAAGGGACCTTGGAGCTCATCTAGTCCAACTCCCTGCTCAGGCAGGAAACCCTATACCATTTCGGACAAATGGCTGTCCAGTCTCTTCTTAAAAAACTTCCAGTGTTGGAGCATTCACCGCTTCTGGAGGCAGGTTGTTCCACTGGTTAATTGTTCTAACTATCAGGAAGTTTCTCCTTAGTTCTAGGTTGCTTCTCTCCTTGATTAGTTTCCACCCGTTGCTTCTTGCCCTGCCTTCAGGCGCCTTGGAGAATAGCTTGACTTCCTCTTCTTTGTGGCAGCCCCTGAGATATTGGAATACTGCTATCATGTCCCCCCTCGTCCTTCTCTTCATTAAACTAGACATACCCAATTCCAGCAACCGTTCCTTATATGCTTTAGCCTCCAGTCCCCTAATCATCTTTGTTGCTCTTCTCTGTTTAACAACTGTGGCAAGAAAGGTCGTAAAATGGGACAAAACTCACTTAACAACTGTCTTGCTTAGCAATGGAAATTTTGGGCTCAATTGTAGTCATAAGTCAAGGACTACCTGTATGTACACTCATCACCAAATATCCATAATATATATGGAGACTAGTTTCTTGAGGGAGCTCTAGTTCATCTATATATAATTTGGCAACATAAAAGGGTAACCATAAATCTGATGAAGCCACAGACTTTCATATCTTCTCCTACACAATTGTCAATAACTAAGGAGTTGCTTTAGATATGGCCATTCCAAAAAAAAAAGTTTACTTTGTGGTTGTAGTTGAATAGCAATATCAGATGCCATATCACAAACGGCATTTGAAAATCCCTTCAGTTTCAAAGGAGATTTGATATATGCATGTAAGCAATTGCCAGGGAGAAAGACGGCTATATTTTTATTTGTTTGTGTTCTGAAAGTGATCTTTGACTGAGGTTATAAACTAATTGAGCAGGCTGTTGGCCTAGTGTGTTACTCTGTGTAGGGCCTGAAAGAGGGTGCCTTGGTTACAGTTGCTATGGAAGGGAGGTTTTGTAATGCCTGAGTGATTGCATCTGTTGACTGATTTAAAAATGCTTTGAGTGACTTTAAAGTGTGGATGAAAAATTATAAGGTCCACAAGGACCCCCAACTGGTCTAAGGTAGAGCTACCAGATATGGACTGCAATAATGTGGATGACCACTAACTGGTAGCAGAAAGGTAGAGTTTTTGCTATCTAGTGGCAACTCTTATTTTGGCACTCCAAATCTGTTTGTTTGTTTGTTTGTTTGATTATTATACAATAGATCAAATTGGTGTCAAAAGTTCTGGCTGATAAGAGAAATCTGAGTCCATAGTAGGAATGGGGATGGAGAAAATAAAAGGCGGGGGAGGGGAGAAGTGCTTTCAGACCTGCAAGAGTCTATTATTGTAACCTTACAACAAAGGTAGTATTAATATTCTTGGATTTAGTTTCCTGATCTGGACTATTTTGAAGGGCTCATATCTTTTGAATGATGGATAATATTTCCCCTCAGTGCTTTGCTTCACATAGTGGAGGTGATGCACTGGGTTTCTTGAAGGACTGGGCCAAGGTTAAGACATCCAATTGGCTTCTGTGCATGTGCTGCACAGTGGGAAAACAGAGGGGCCACATTACGATGAAATTTTGTCTCCAGAGTATCCTTTGCTCTAAACCTTTCTTTTGTTAAATCTCTTCCAGAAAATTATACCATTTATTTGAGCAGGTGAGTTTGATAAAAAAAAAAAAAAAGTGGATGCTATCAAAGTGGTTCATCTTAACGGTGCCATTAATTACTCAATAAGTCAGAGAATGCAAAAACAACAACAACCCCCAAGCTAATTAAAGAAGAATTAGCTGGAGGCTGTTAAGGGCTAGACAGGAGGAACAGGATGAAACTGAACCAAGGCAAGACATAATGGTTCTGGGTTTAGATTTCGTTGGTTGATGGTGGTTCACTGCCATCTTTGGTCTTGAATGGGGTTGCACTGCCCCAGACAGACTTGGCATACAATATGGGCATTCTTCTGGGGTCACAACTTCAGCTCAAGAAGCAGGTGGAAATTGTGGCCAGGAGGGCCTTTGCCCAACTGCAGGTTGTGCATCAGTTTCTTTATTTGTTTGTTCAATTTCTATAGCTGCCCATCTCAGTGAACAACTCTGGGCAGCTTGCAATTCAAAAATTGCAATTTTTGCCTTGTAAGATTCAATTTGCACCCTTTCCTTTCCTGGACCAACAGGCCTTGGTCACATTCTACCATGTCCTAGTCACCTCCCATCTTCACTATTGCAATACACTCCACATGGGGCTGCCTTGAAAACTATTTGTAAAATTCAGTTGGTTTAAACTGGTGGCCCACTTAGTTTTGTGCAAGTCTAGATTTGCACATGTATCATATCGCCCCTCCTGTGGGAGCTGCATTGGTTGCCAATTTGTTTCCTGGCCCAATTCAAGATGCTGATTATGACCTTTAAAACCCTGGTTATTTGAAGGACCGTTTCCCCAGTTACATCTATTTGATCCACTGATCGGGGAAACAGGATATGTTACAGGTTCCCTCCATCCCAATTAAGGACTTTAATCTAGTACAGAGGTGGAGAACTACTGTCCCTTTATGACTTGTGGACTTCAACTCCAGGAATTCCTGGGCTAGCCATGCTAGCTCAGGAATTCTGGGAGTTGAAGTCCACAGGTCATAAAAGGACCATGGTTCCCCATCCCTGATCTAGTGGGACAAGAAGGGCCTTTTCTTTGGTGAATCCCAACCTGTGGACATCATTCCTATGGAGATAAGGCTAGGCCTCACCTTTATAATATTTTAAAAGGCCCTGAAGACATGGTTTTGTCAGCAGGCCTGAAGATGCCAGGATGATACAGAGCCCATCATGTGATTTGTCTGAATGTTGTCACCAGGAGTCTGGGTGTTTATTGGGCTTTACATTTGGAGTTTTATCTGTGTAAGCTGCCTGGAGTCACGACAAGTGAATTGGATGGCCATAGAAATGTCCTTGTTAAATAAAAATAAATAAATAAGTCACAACTATTCTAGTTGTTAGAGATTTGGCTGAAATGGAGGGTAGGAAAATCTGCTGTATGGGGAATGACATTAAGAGCTTATTTGTTAAAAAAAAAATCTCTTATCAGGAATGGTACCCAAGTGAATTCTTAAACCTAAGTACTTTTTAGTTAAGGTATTTCTATTATTAAAAATTACAGTTAGATAATTTCAGCCCATTAGCTGAAAAATATTATGTTTTTCCTTACACATTTAATTAAATAATATAGCAGATAACATATTTAATTAAACTGTATTTCTGTGCATTTAAAAATTAGGTGTCCCAAATAGTGATAGCGTTTCCCTATAGTGACTGAAATGTTTTTTTTTTTAAAGTTCAGGAAGTTTAATTCAGGATATAGTGTTTTTGTAAACGAATGATTACTCAGAGTAATTAATAATGATAATTCCATTTAAAAATGAAATAAAATTAAATTAAAATTTCAATTATGTAATTGAATTACTTAAATCCAATTAAAACCATTTTAATGTTTAAAATACTTAAATATAGATATTAGGTCTCATAGAGGCAGACAACATTCTCTTTGATGAGCACAATGTTTGGCAATTGGTGGCACAGCTCCGGCTATGGAAAAGTTCATCAAAATACTGTATGTCTTTTAGAGTCTTATCCACACTCTTTTTATTTATAGACCTACTGTAAATAAAACTGCCTTATTTTACTCTTATTAAGGCAATGGTAATCTACCTTGTACCATAAGTGTACAATCAATTGTATCAATTCTAATATTCCCCTTTAAAAGCAGGTGTCATATTTCACTTGAAGTAGCTTATTTTATATTCTCTTATTTCAGTTCTCAATTTAATACACCAGTGAACTCCATGAACCCAGTTATTTGTGTACTGAAGCAATGACAATGAAAATTTCATTTCTCCCCCCAACTTCTGTTTTCACAATAACATTGCCAGGTTAAATTAGGTCATCTTGAGCAAGTTCCTGCTAAGAATCACTCTGAATGTGATACGCCACAGGACTATTATAACTGCTCTGCAAAACCTTGGAGGACCATAAGGTGGCAGCAAAGGGATACAAAGCATTCAAACCCTATGCTGCCATAAAGTGGCCATTTGGATTTCTGCATCCTACATGTGTAAATCCATAAATCTCTCTCTTTCTCAGAAAAGAAAATTCTTTAAATCAGGTTCTACTGCATTTCTGACCCCTTTGCTCTTAATTATCACTTCTCATATTCCTCGTATTTTGTGAAATGGAGAAACATGAGTACACTTAGCAAGAGTTTATGGGGCCACAGTACAGGTACTCTTCGACTTACAACCACAACTGCGCCCAACATTTCTGTTGCTAAGCGAGATAGTTGTTAAATGAATTTTGCCCCATTTTATGACCTTGCTTGCTGCATTTGTTAAGTAAATCATTGCAGCTGTTAGCTTAGTAATATGGCTGTTAAGTGAATCTGGCTTCCCCATTGACTTTGCTTGTCAGAAGTTTGCAAAAGAGGATCACATGACCCAGGACACTGCAACCGTCATAAATACGAGTCGGTTGCCAAGCATCTGAATCTTGATCACGTGACCATGGGGATGCTGCAATGGTTGTAAGTATGAAAAAAAGTCATAAATCACTTTTTTTCAGTGCCGTTGTAACTTTGAATGGTCGCTAAGTTGCAAGTTGAGTACCTGTAGCATTTATTTTTTTGAGCTGTCACGATCACAGAAATTGTTACTAAACTCGTACGTTAACTCCGATAGTTATAAATGACTACATGGAAGGGATTTATTGCTATCAAATTTACTATTCCTCCCCACAATTGTGTACCTTCAGGTATATCATTTGCATGACATCTTTATACATACTGTATAAACAGGGGTAAGCTCTCCCATATGTAAATTCCCTCCCATTTTTTCCAAGTTAAAAAAGTAACCCCCTCCCCCTGAAAAAAGCATACAAAGGTGGGTTTTGGGGAGGAGAAATGAAACATTAAAATCTGGTAATTTAAATCATTCATAAAATCATTCTCAACAGCTGCCTAATGTGTTGTGAATGCCTTAGGGTTTTCCTTCTCACTGTATATTGTGCATCTCAATTTGAATTTACTTAATTTCTTCATATTAGCCATTTTACAAAAACCTTGCTGCTTTGGTTTGATCCTTGCTGCACTTGCCTTGTGATTCATGCCTTTTTAGAAGGAAGTCTCATTGCTTTCATTGTAACCGGATGGCAATCGGATTGCAATTTTAATCTCACCGCTCTAAACAAGACATCCATTCTAATTGGTTTATTAATATTTTTTAACTTAGCAGATGGAACAGACACACATACATCACACATCTAATTCATAATTCATCTAGCTTTTCCTAGATTAATAATGAATTGGCTGTTAGGTCAAGTTTTGCACCTAATGATGTCACATGGTGTGTAAAAGACCCTAGAGCCATGTTTTTGAATATCTACATGAAATACTGGGAAAGGTCATCAGAAGAGTTAGGTGAACTCTCATTAGTATGCTGATGGTACTCAGTTGCATTACTCTCTTTTATTAGCACCAGGCAAGGTAAAAAAAGCCTGGTTGTCTGAAATCAGTAATTGACAGAGTTAGGGCAAACAAACAAGCTTAAGCCAGACAAGACAAAAATACTGATGATGAAAATCGTTACTAGTGTGAATTCCACTTGAAAGATAGAGGAACTCTCATTTCAAATAAATAGATGATTTTTTTAAAAAATACAGCAGGAAAAAAAGAACATGCAAAAACGTAAATATGCCAGACAAAATACAATATTAACCATACAATATATTCATGTCATGGTACCCAATTAACTTGTTACATTTAAGTCATGCTACTTAGGCGTATGAAAGAAGAGAGAGAGAAATCAAGTGCACGCATTGGTAGATGCCGTCAACATTTCTAATTAGTCCTTCAAACAGAACCAACATCTTGTTCTTTTTTCACATCATTGTATGATTGATAAAGAATGGGAGCCTTTCTGGCCCCACAATAAAATATAAGCATTCATTAGTTTCAAAATTATTCATAGAAAGTTCAAAAGAGCATAAGCATCTACAAAAACCAATGAGATTCTGAGAACAGAATTAATATTTGAAATAACCTTTCTAAAAGCCGTAAAAGACGGTTACTTTCATTGAAATGCCCAAAGCATTTCTGAAGTACTTTGTGCTACTAGCCCATCTTTAAACATTTTAAAATACACACACACACACACATACACACACACACACACAAACACACATATTTTAACTGCTCTTGTTGCTACTCAACAAAATTTCAACTCCTCAAATAACAAAAATGCAAATATAATCATATCAAGTAAGCTAAGATACAGCACACACTTCACCCAAGTTCTCCAGGAGAAGGATTGCTTTGTTATTTTTAAATTGCAACCTCCCACAACATAAAGATAAAGTTCATAAAGTTCTCCTTGGATTTGGCATACTGTTGAGCACACACAGAGACCTGTTTTGTTAGAGTTTATTAGTAGGCAGTAAACCAAAAAGTGTAGATGCACACTGTACATGCCCAAGCAGCATTTGAGAGAGAGAGAGAGAGAGAGAGAGAGAGAGAGAGAGAGAGAGAGAGAGAGAGAGAGAGAGAGAGAACTTTTAAGGATTGTAGGCTTGCCCTTTTGTATTTGTGTTTAATCGTTTCTCTCTAGCTTTGAGCCAAACAGCAAATGTACTTAATGCAAAGCAAACGTCTTTACTTTGACTGATTAAAAACCAAATTGATTTTTCTTGATCAGGCTTACACTCCTTGACTTTTATCAGAGGGGCAAGCCATTCTGCCCTTAATTCATTACTTAGCAAGCAACACAAAGAATCATGATTTTATTTCATTTATTTGAATGTGAAGATTTTTCCTTAGGATGAAATTTTTTTTGCCAGTATTCTTTCTTGCTGAGCCCAGGGTGGTCAAAGTTTATGCTATCACAGATTATAGTTTTTAACAGTTAAAGTTCAGTTTTATATTACGCAGTGACCAAAAAAATGGTTTGAATTGTAATTTAACCACCGCAAAAATTTATTTATACCATGCAAACTACACACCGAGTAAATTCAAAATGTAATTTTATAAGAAAATGACCTATATAATTTCTCTAAATTATTCACATTGTTATCTGAGTTTTGAATTCATTGCACACACACACACACATACATACACCACACCACACCACTGAAAAGAGTGACAGGCTCAATATATATGACCCTAGAAATTCCCCAAAACAATGCTAATAGCTACAATTTTGGTGAACAGTGAAGCAAACAAATTTGAGGCTTCAGATTTTCTCTAGAAGAATTCATGCATACTACTAAAACAGTTATGGTGGTAACAAAAAAAAAGTAAAAACAGCCCATTCCTGTTTTTGTCAGAATATTAAAATCTGAGTTAGAAAGAAGTTGTCTGAGACATTTCTTGCCTATCACTCATTTTGTGAAATATATACATATACACACACACACACATACATACATACATACTGTGAGGGCTTTTTTTCCTCATAGAACGCCCAGAAAGGAGTTCCAGCACCTTTTTTGGATGGAACCTTGAAGGGTAGGCAAGGTGGTACAGGTATGCAGGTCTTGGCGTATTCGGGTCTTTTCCTGTGTAAGATTGAGAGTATCTTGGCGAGTTTCAACGAGGTCCTACTCGTCATCTTCAGGCTGGGGTCTTCGGCTTCGTGCCTGTGTGAGCAAAGGCACGAAACCAAAGACCCCAGCCTGAAGATGACGAGTGGGACCTCGTCGAAACATCGGCAAGATACTCTCAATCTTACACGGGAAAAGACCCGAATACGCCAAGACCTGCATATATATACATATATATTTGTTTTCTGAGGTTTTCACGGATGTTTGTATGTAGGTCTTTGGTTATTCGGGTTTTCTCCCGTGTAAAATTGGAAGTGTCTTGGCGACATTTCGACGAAGTCCCATTCGTCATCTTCAGGCTGGTGTTTTCGGCTTCGTGAGCACGAAGCCGAAAACACCAGCCTGGAGATGACGAATGGGACTTCATCGAAATGTTGCCAAGACACTTCCAATTTTACTACAGGAGAAAACCCGAATAACCAAAGACCTACATACATACATACATACATACATACATACATACATACATACATACATGCATGCATTTTCATGTGCACACGTGCACACGCACACACGCACGCACACACATTATATTCAATGAATTTCATTTAATTCTCCATAGCACTTCAGGGCAGGATAAGAAGTAATGGTGGAAGCTTGTCAGAGGGAGATTCAACCTGGAAATAAGGAGGAATTTCCTGACAATAAAAATGGAACAAATGGAAAAATGGAACCGCTGGCCTCTCGGAGTTGGGTATGTTCCATCTCTGGTGGCTTTCAAAAAAAGATTGGACAACCATTTGTCCAGGATGGTATAAGATTCCTGTCTTGGGCATCTTGGGGTTTGAACTAGAAGACCTTGAATGTCTCTTCCAGCCTTATGATTCTATTATTGAATTCTACAAACCTTTATACAAAGAAGGGGGAGTTTTCATTGGTGGTCTTAGGGATGCTGCATGTCAGGTTATTGTATCTCATATTCTTCCTGCTTCCAAAATAACTATTTAAAGGCTTGGTAGTATGCATATTTATTTAAATATATTTAATCCAATTGGCTAAAAGGCAGCCATTCAACTAAGTATTATTAAATAAGTTGACAGAGAACACTATACAATATTTCTGCAACCTAGTGATGGTGATATTGATTGGCACCTAGGATGGCCACCGTTTCTTGTTTCGTATACAATAATCTTTTTTATTTCCTGAATTTGCATATGTCAGAAGATGGCTGTTTTTCTCTCTCCTTCTCAGTCCCTGTAGTTTCAGTGATGCAAATGTTCTGTCTTTGTTCGTGTAGATACATACATGCAACTGGTATCTTAAATTCTAATAAGACACATAGCTTCTGCTTTTCTATTAACTTGTTAACCTCACAGAAATTGTTCCTGTCAGTGTTTTAAATTTGATGACTACTGAATAGGAGACAAAGTGGCATCATAAGCAGATGGTTGTCACAGACCACATATTGCAATTAAGAATCAGCAAACTAACTTTATGCCGCTTGATACGCTATAAATGATTTGAGCATGTAAACGTTGAACAGAAGCAGCTCTGGAGAATAGTTATTTTTTTTTATATTCTCCCTCCCTCCCTCTGTCTCTTTTTCTAGCACTTCTTATCAATTTTTTTCCCCTGCTTGTTTTTAAACATTTCTAACAGGAAATAAGCACCTTTGCAGAAAATGCTGAGCTCATGTCATCCATACTGACAATTTTTCCATTTTTCTCCCTGGAAAAATGAAAGGTCACTCACAGCTGCTATCATCAGCTTTCTCTGCAGAGGCAAAAGTGATGTCTCTTTTGAGCTGATCTTGGTTTCTGGCTGTCTCATGGGCATGTCCATGTAGCTTTGTTAGCAACCGTTCAGCAGTGGCTTGTCATCGCTTTCATTCAGGATCTGCTTTGGACCAGTTTTTGATTTCCCTGCCTGGATTATATAGCCCTTTATTTCCTAGTGATTTCCCACCCAAGCACAATCCAGGTCCCACCTTGCTTAGCTTTTCAAGAATAAGCATAGCTGAGTAGGTATTGCCATCTAGCAGGACAAATGTAACGTCTTCCTTAAGTGAAGCTCGATTCCTGACTATACAGACATTTACTGTATATGTAGTTTTCCTGGCAGCAGTGCAGGTTTGCCATTTTGTTCCTTGGGATTATTACTTCTCTTTGCTTTCCAATCTTTGAAAAGAATCTAGTAGAAGCTTCCATTTACCAAGAACTGCCCACAAAAGAGGCACTTCCAACTGTGGACTAAATTCCTAATTGAAGAGCAGATAGGAGGTGCGGCTAGCCTTTGGGCAGATTAATCTTGTGCACCAATTTGTACCTGCTTTTGTAATGGGAGGCCCTCCAGACAGGCCCTGATGTGCTGGTCATTTTCTGTATGGATTATTGCAACATGATCTACAGGGGCTGCCCTTGAAAATTACACAAAATCTGAGTCTGGTCCAGAATGTAGCAGCATGGTTGATATAGGCATGCCACAGAGCCTGGCTATTTGAAAATAATCTATCTCCCGGATATCTATTCTTCATACCCTGGCATGTATGCCTCTATTTGCAAATCAGGCTATTTGATATCATTGATCAAATCACCAAGAAACAATGCATTGAAACTAAGAGGGAAGCAACCTGGAATTAAGGAGAAACTTCCTAACAGTGAGAACAATTAACCAGTGGAACAGCTTGCCTTCAGAAGTTGTAGGTACTTCAACATTGGAGGTTTTTAAGAAAAGACTGGATAGCCACTTGTCTGAAATGGTATAGGGTCTCCTACTGGTACAGAGGTTGGACTAGAAGACCTCCACAGTCCCTTCCAGGTCTATTCTGATTGACTGATTGATCTCTAAGCAGATTTTGAAATCAAAGTGAGCATCCAATTGAATGTGGTGAATTGAATCAGGCAGTGATAGGTGTTGTAGCCTGTAATGGAATGTGGAAAAGACCTTGGGAAACTGCACAAAGAGAAGCTGTCCAGGGAACAAAAAGATAAGACACAGCATAGCATGAGACAAGAGTCTCAGAAGAAACTCTCCCTAGTTTCTTGGGCAGTAAAGGAGATATGAGTGGGGGAGGGAATTGTATTTTCAGACTTTCAAGTTTCTGTCAATTTGACTTTACAGTAAAGTAGGATTAGCTCATCTGGTCATGATTCCTATCTGGTTTACCTCACGAGGCTGACATAGTCTTTCAAAGCACTTTACAGATTCTAATACTGATGGAGTTCTTACAGCCAATATACAACCTTGTAGCTTCATTTCCAAATATTTAAAACATTGAGAAGGAATAGAATTATGTAGTGGGCTCTCTGATATGGAGAAAATTCTGATATGAATTTTATTACCTCATTTAATTTTTTATCAGGGATCTTTGGAATGAAAAGACTAACTTGGCTCCAACCTAACAAGGTTAGAGAAAAATTGGATGGTATGGTAAATCTATCCAGTTGTCAAGATTTCTGTAATATATTTCCTTTCCCTTTAATAAATCTGATTAAAGAAGATTCTGTGAAAATTTCGCTTTTTAGTTGTTAACACCTGCTAAGAACTTGATGCATAGTGTGTCAGTTTGTTTCTACAGTTTATATCAGCTGACATAGATTATTGCCAGTGAGCCATAACACAACCCAGGCTCATCTTGGCATAGCACAACCTTTACCAGTGTGCTATGCCAAGCAAGTCAGTAATGAGGAGGTGAAAAAATTGGCCAATCACATATGTCAAATCTTTTGTCACTTCATGGAGTTCAGTGATCAGCAACCTTTCTCACTCTACAAAGGCAAATCAGTGGTCATTTTTAGTGCCATGCCAAGCCTGATATGCTAGAACAGGGGTCCCCAACCTGTGGGCCATGGTCCGGTAGTGAGGCGTGGGCTTCTGGCCACTGGGCCATGGGACAGGCTGGCCAGTGCGTGCATGTGTGCGGCACACCCTACCACTTGTGCTAGTGCTGCGGCTGCAGGGTGCAAAAACAGGATGCCAGCAGCAAAAAACAGGATGCCACGCAGCACAAAAATGGGCCAATGGGCGCGAAAATGGGATGCTGCTGTGCCACGTGAAAATGGGACGCCGCACCACCGTGCTGCATGAAAACGGGCCAATGCTGTGCCTCGGGGCACAGAAACAGGGTGTTGTGCACAAGAATGGGGCAGGGCTAGCGAGTATCACGGAAGCACTAGCCCTGCCCCGTTTGCGTCACATGCATGTTTGCAGGCCTGTGTACATAGGCGCATGCACGCACACGTAAAACACTTCCCCCTCCCTTTCCCTCTGGTCTGCCAACCAAGAAAAGTTGGTGACCTTTGCTCTAGAAAAGTGGCCAAGAGATTGCTTTTTGAACTATTTTTGAAACATATGTCTATGTTTGACTAGGGCACATGCTGTATAGATTGAGCACACAACTATCCTGTGAACATTTTGCTAGATAAATCTGAGATATGCAAAGCTGTCCTATCTCCATCTGTTCTGCTTTTGCCTTGCAAACCAGAGGTGTATTTATTCTGAAGTCCAGCTGAAATTTGTCAGGATATCCTGGATGTCTAATATCCTTAATATTTTCATCCCATTTGGCCAAAAAAAAAGTAAACAAAGCAGATGCAAGCTTTTTATGCTTCTCAATCATGCCCTTTGAGTGAAATTTTTGGTCAAAATAAATCTCAAATTGAATCCGTTTATCTTAGTCTCTTGAATCACCAAATTGAATTGATTCACAATCCCCTCAATTCTTGACTAAGGCTGATTTTCAGAATGCTTTCCTAAATGTAACAAAAGGGAATAACAATGATTTACTACTACTGTATCATCATCAGAACTATTTGATCTGGTTTAAAATGCTTGGATGATTCTCAAATGAACTATGCTATGAAATTAGTTAGAATAGACCAGTTGAAACAACATCTAAAACATCTGATTATCTGGTCTGGGGTTCATAACCCATGATATTGAGAATTGAAAGTTCTCTAACAAGTATGAATAAATTCATTTTCTACTATTTTCTTTCATTTTACACATCACTCTTCTTTAAAAGCAAATACTTCCCTACAGTGGATTTCCCTTGGTATATACTGTTTATCCTCTTCTAATAATCACATAGGATCAGCTATTATTAAATGAACTTTACACATTATTGATTTTCATGCATGAATCAAGCAGCATGGCTTTAAAAATTACTGTGAAATTATCCTTCACACAAAGAACCATCATAGACATTTAAGAGTGGGCTATATTAGTTGCAGCAACAAATGATTCACACACAATCTGTTGGGATTTCTCCTCCAACTTGGTGTCCTGAAAAAGATATATTGTTCTGGATAAATTTGAAATTTACTCATCTAAAACTAAAATCATGACTGCTTTATTTAGGTTCAGTGATATAACGGGAACCAATTCACATTAGTTTCATCCAGATTTGATGCTACTTCAGATTAGAAAATCTGTTGATAGCCAGGCACAACCAAAAAATGTTCTTTGGGGGACAGAGAGGGAGGAAAGACGCAAATGGTATTATGCAGCTTATGACATCATCATATGATAAATTACATATTTCACGTAATCTGTACAATAGTGTCATAATGCATGTGGTTATTGTGGCCTCTTATGGATACCTTCAGAATTTTGGAGATGGTGAACACACATTTAATGGTCACATTGGGGAAGTAAACTGGACATGATCCATCTAGTGCACCAACTGCACCCTTTCTTAGACTGGGAGACCTTGCTCATGGTCACTCATGCCTTGGTCACCTCCCATTTGGATTACTCAATGTGGTCTAGAAGACTACTTGGAAACTTCAACTGGTCCAGAATGCAGCAGCATGCACAGACATGGGGGCCTAGGTTTGCTCATGTAACATCATTGTTGCTCAAGCTGCATTGGCTTCCAATTTCTTTTCAGGAACAACTCAAGTTGCTGATCATCATCATAAAGCCCTATAGGGCACAAGACCAGGCTATCTCTGGGACTGTCTTACCCTAAGGACTTCTACCTGTCTTACCAGATCAGATAGGGAGGATACACTCCTAGTCCTTTCCCTTAAATATTGTCATCTGATGAGGAAGTATGCCTTTTCGATAATAATAAATAATGCCTTTTCCATAATAAACTAAATAAACACATTGCCCCTAAAGTTCAGCAGGTCTCTATCCTCTTAGCCTTCCATATAGCTCTGAAAACCTGGCTTTCCCTCAAGCACTGGGATAAGATTAGATAACTGCACATTAAAAGTTTGACTCGGTGCCAAGTCTTTGTTGTTTAAAATGTTTTAATCAGTTTAGTATTATAGTTTTAATATGATTTTATACGTTGTTTTAACTTTTGTTTGGGACCCACTCAAAGTTGGTTAGAAGATAGGCAATTATGTAAATGTTTTAAATAAATGAAATAGAATAAATGATTACACGATAGCTTCTGTTTGGAGTAAGATTTTTTCTAGTTCTAAATTTTACAGGGAACAACTGCTTTGGTTTTTATTATTTCTTTAGCGATAAAACCTTATGTATTGCACAGTTTTAAAGTGTTCGCCATTTCAAAATGTAGGAAACAAATTCTGTTGATTTTAAGCACTGACCGAACTGAATTTTGGAATGGATTTCAAATACGGTACTGCAGAAAATGGGATTCTGGGGAATCATCAGTTAGTTGGTGAGTTTTTGCTTTGCAATTGACAACTTGCTTATTTAAAGAGAAAAATCAAATAACAAGAACGATACCTCTGTAAGAATGCAAGGAGACATACTGCTGTACTTCTACCTACTGTATTTCTCACAAAAGAAAAATGCTATCCAGAATGTTATTGTTAAGGACTATGTTTTATGAAAGTAAAATTTAGAAGTACTGAACTTTGACTTGACTTTTTATTCTTTAAGTTCCATGCTCAGTAACAAAAAAATGGCTTGGGTGGGTTTTTTCCATTGTTGTTATTGTTGTTGCTTTAGTGAAAATAGTTAATTCAAAAAAGTGTGTCTGAGAAAGCAAATATCAGGCAAAGGAAACAAAATTGCTAAAGCTTTCGTGTCCTTTTCTTGACTTGGAAGTGTCTGCCTCAGCACTGCCAGAGGCAGACTATTTATTTAGTCTATTCATCTATTGAGTGAATTTAAATATTAATGTTTACTATAAAACAATACTTACATAGCACAAAGATCAGCAGCAAGGTTACAGATTATGAGACTGCTGATTTGAGTCCAAATAAGAGGTTGACAAGAAACAAAAGAACATTCCTCCTCCATTTCCCATCAAATCGCTGTCCTGCCATACTAACACCACTACTTGTAAAACAAAGACTGGATTCTTTGCAAATCCTGACCGGTCATAAATTTCAAAAACCTGAATTAAGACTACACCAGCTAGGAATATCTATCAAATTGAAACAACCTCTGAATTTAGAGGTACGTCTTTATGTGTTCCAGGTAAAGCACTGGTAAACAAATTAGGTTTTGGGTTGACCTGAAGCTTACACACCTCAGAACCCAGTCTGCATCTCCAGAATTTAAAGGCACCTTTGCTGCCTTCTTAGGAAAGTTTCTTGTCAGAACAAGTGATGATGAGGGATGAGGAGACTTC
>NW_015387484.1:259587-295862 GCF_001527695.2 Protobothrops mucrosquamatus | reverse complement strand
TTGAAACAACCTCTGAATTTAGAGGTACGTCTTTATGTGTTCCAGGTAAAGCACTGGTAAACAAATTAGGTTTTGGGTTGACCTGAAGCTTACACACCTCAGAACCCAGTCTGCATCTCCAGAATTTAAAGGCACCTTTGCTGCCTTCTTAGGAAAGTTTCTTGTCAGAACAAGTGATGATGAGGGATGAGGAGACTTCAATATCTAACTGTTCTCATTTTGAATCAGAGTGCCTCTACCAATACAATACAACCAGGAACAACCCAAGTGCCATATCACTGGATGAATTTGGCTCTGCTGATTATAACGCAACCAAAACCAAAAATCTGTCTTGCAATTTGTTCTGGCTGAGATTGTCTGTTTTGGCT
This sequence comes from Protobothrops mucrosquamatus, assembly GCF_001527695.2. Classification (NCBI taxonomy): domain Eukaryota; kingdom Metazoa; phylum Chordata; class Lepidosauria; order Squamata; family Viperidae; genus Protobothrops; species Protobothrops mucrosquamatus. The sequence continues at coordinate 295,494 of NW_015387484.1, read as the reverse complement.
TTGATGTTAATGACTATGTTAATGTTCCTTTGCTCTACCTTTTGAACCAATTTATTGTTATCTTTATCTGATATAAGAGACTAACTGACCTGAGTAAATCATTTGAGCATTCATAGCTTTACGTCCTTACGTTTATATGTCTGACAATAAGCTCCATCATTGTTTAGTAACAGCCATCAACATTTTTAAAGAAAATCGTTGACTTTGGGTAGAGAAAAAAAAATCCCTTGTCCTATCTGTCTGAATTTTGGCAAGAGCTTTTCCCATAAAAAGAGCAACTATTGCTGGAAATGTTATAAAATCCTGTGTGAAATGAATCAAATTACAGAAAGCTCTCCATTCCCCCAAATAATATTTGCACTTTCACACTGAGCAAAATTCAGTGAAAATTCTGTCAATCAAAATTAGGCTAGGTGGGCTTGATTATCATCAGCTAATAGGCTAAAAGAAGCAGAATGGGAGAAAGGTCAGAAGTACTTACAGATTCAAGATGGAATGTAGAAGTTGACTAAAGATATTCAAATTATGTTTTATTGGGTGATAAGATGGCTTTCTGGTGCATCAAGGGATGCACAGTAGGGTAAAAAAGCAAAACAAATTGTTGATATTTATTTCTAAAAATATAATATCTGATAATAGAGTTATTCCAAATATGTTTATAGTTCTCTTGAGCAGTGCATATTTAAGGCTGCTGGATAGTGAGATAGATGGCATATAAATTTAATAAATAAATAAATAAGTATGTATGTACATATATACATACATTTGCAATATTGGTGAATATCTGTAGCTCGGGTGTAGGATGTGCCTGACTGAGGAATTCTGGGGGTTGAAGTCCATAAGTCATAAAAGGGCCAAGTTTGAAGACCCATGCCTTAGAGGCCCTGCTTTTCTGGGAAGACACAAACTCTACTCTTTCCCAGCTCTTTAGCTCCCTACTTGGAAATATGGAGCTCCCATGGGTAGAGTCAACCAGATCCTAGTTGAGGATCTGAGTCATCAGACCAAGGTCAAGAGCAGAGGATACATTTCCAAATGATGCTAATGTTCTTCGTGTCTGATCCCACTGAATGTCTTTTCTTGTTTTTCTTCTGAAAGTTGTTCATTGGCCGGAGGGATGACATCTTGTATTTTGCAGTTCTGCCAACATTTTATATTTGTTTCTTTGGTGTTGCTGCTCTTAAGCCTTAGTCTTCACCTCTGCCCCACAGAGTGGGAATTAATTTCACAATCAAGCAAGGTGATCCTTTGGGTCGCACATTAGGATGCTACAGAACATCTCTTTGAAGTCGTATCACACCACCATCAATATGAAAAGGAAGTACGCCGAGAGTTTGTTGCCTTTTTCTGTTTGTGTATCGTACCTACTATGATTGTTGGGGGAGAGGGGGAGAAATAAATGTTATATTGTGTCTGTGGAGTGAAAAATCCCCTGCTGCTTCCATGCAGCATACAAATGAAATAGTTTAGTCTGCATTTGCTAGGTTCTGGGATAGAGATAGCAAGAAGTTAAAGCTCAAACAGCTTACTGAACTTAAAAGGCTGATGCAATTCCAACAACACAGCTCTTTAAAGCACCGAATTAAACACAAAGCTCCCCCCTCCCCCTTGCTTTTTTGTGTTGCCTACCTTGCTGTCGCCTTGGGTTTGAAATGTATGAGATGTATAAAATTGAGTGGTTTTCCTTCTACTCAGTGTCACAGGCATTATGTTCTCTGTCTCCAGAAAGTCAGATGTTCTGAAATGGCTGCCAAAATGTCCAAGAAATCAAACACTGAACAATGACAGCTAAAATGAGCATATTTACTTCCTCTTTTCCTCATGAAAAAAAGACTGCAAAGTTACTGAACAGGATGACCAACTTGGTTTAAAAAAACAACAACACATCCATCTCGTTTTGTGGGTGAGTGAGTTAACTGTTTTTATTTCTTAGTTGCATTTAACTATATCCTGGCATGGATTCTTAATCTAGAGCAGGGGAAGGCAATCTGATATATTGAGTTATAACTCCCAGTATCCCTCATCATTAGCCATGTAAAGGGGCTGCTGGGAGTTGAAGTTCAGCAATATCTCAGATGCATCAGTTTTCCTATCTCTTATTCAGATTCTGATTAGAAATAGTGCCGTAATATGTGTGGAAGGGATAGACAATTGTTTTCCAGAATGTTGCATCAACTTTCTCATTTGACAGCTAGCCTGAAACATGACAAATAATTTTATGGATTGTAACTAAGTTGTGCAGAAAGATACTAGGTTAGATCCCCCAAATATAAAGATAGCACACACAGATTAAGTTTCTGCTCGTACAAATCCTTTTCAGAAAGTACTTCTTATTACCTAAAATATTTGGATCTGAATTGTGTCACTTTGATTACATTAGATTATGAAAAAAGATGGTGACCCTCCAAGTTTTTGCTCTGGACTCCAAGCTATGAATGAAGGACTCTTTACCAGTTATACAATGCAATTAAGTTTCTCAAACTAGTTTAACTCAATCATTTCTACCACCCTTTTAACTATGTCCTTAGCTGTACTGGTATATGCCCACTTAGAAAATGGATGATTCATGTAAGAATGTTCTCAAAACAGTTAGTAATTCTACAATATTATCTGCCTCGGTCTTCAAACAAGCATCACTCTGTACCCTTTCCAAATCAACATTTCTGCACTCATTCAAACAAGTAACTGTAGTATAAACTGTTTGGTACAACCTCTACCCAATATACATACATACATACATACATACATACATGCATGCATGCATGCACATATAATCTTACTTTGATTAAGTATGATGCATGATTTACCTAGCAAAGTGCAAGCAAGTTTTCTATACCATTTCCTCCCAAATTATTCTGTAAATCACACTCCCCAACAGTCAACAATTGCCTTTATTTTTATTTTTTTGGTAGCTATGATATCTTCTCACCATATCTATAGGATGAGATTACTAAAATACATAAGAGTAAAGAAATGAAAATAAAACATGGGGAACTGTGCAATGGGTTGACAGTCCTTACAAAATGAAACTCCACTTACTCATATATTCACTATGCTTTCTTATAGAGTGCCAAGTCTGTCTTGGATAAGTTTAAGAAGAAACAAAGCAAGATGCCCACTCTGCGCATTACTTCTTTCTAACTGAGTGCTCCAAGGAGTTACAATTTCCATACAAATGTTTATCTTCCAACAAGTTTTGACCAGTTCATACAAGCTTGGCTAGCCCTACATTTGCCCTTTTCTCACACTCCCAATACTTTTCTCCTTCACTGCCTTTTCCTCCATTGGTTCAATCTATTGCTTTTGGAATCATATTTTCTCATGAGACCCATGTATTTTTGGATTTAATTTGAAAGCATCATATTTACATGTTGTACAAGCTGAAATCTTCTTGAATAAACATCTGCCTCTAGGACCTCCTTTGGATAAGTCTCATGTAATCAGTCTTTCATATATGTACATTCACATAAATACATCTTGTATAGCTACACAATATCATTATACTCTATATCATTATAGAACAACAGAGAAAAATTAAATTCCCATCATCATATAGTAACAATACAGATTAATCTAAAGGCTTTCGCTTCTCCTAAATCTTTGTAAACAATGAATCAATCAAAATGTATTAATAGGTCAAGATCAAACATAATAAAAAGACAATATATACAAAAGATAAAAGACAATGTATACAATATAATATCTATTAAAAAAACAATTAGCATCAACAATAAATAACATAAATGTGACCAGAAGAATCTCTAATAAGGTTGCAAAATGTTTATCAATAACACAAATGGCACATATTATCCTATTTCAGACACAANAGAGAAGAGAAGAGAAGAGAAGAGAAGAGAAGAGAAGAGAAGAGAAGAGAAGAGAAGAGAAGAGAAGAGAAGAGAAGAGAAGAGAAGAGAAGAGAAACAACGGCAATGGTCCCAGTACAGTAGAGCTAACTGCACTGTTAGGAAACCTGAAAGAACAGTTTAGGGAGGTCATCAAGAAAAATCTATCTATGTGGCTGCTAGGAGTTGAAAAAACTGGTTGGCATATAATAATCATTTAGATACATATAATAATTTTGAAATAATATTCAATTTTTACTTTTACTTTCCCCATGAACTCATTGGGATTTTAATCTACTTATATTAATATTAATTGGAGGTAAACAATATTGTTTCATGGAATAATTATTCCAACTTACTTAAAAGAATCCAAATACCAAGAAAAGCTCTTTTTAAAGATTTCCATGAATTACAGCCTATAAGAAACATGGTATAGCATACAATAATAATTTATATTCAACTCCAACCACTATCAAACTCAGAATGTCCTTCAGGTGCCTAATCAGACATGCCAGTGATTCCATTATCAAATTAAGTATGAGAGATTAAGGTTATTTTTTATTAGTTCTGATAGGTGAATATGTTATTCCATATGTAATAACCCTGTTTATGGAATTAAAATAGCACGTTTCAATCCAGTTAATAACAAAAGGGAGAAATCCATATTTGAGCAAAACTTGCTCCAAAACTTTGAACTCTACCATAGCAAAGGTCTTTTCCATACTATCTAATTTTTCTAATTTTCTAAATTTTCTGCCAGGGTTGTTATCAAAACTCTGCCGTCCAATTTTCAGAAGGAAATTGGGCAATAGCTTGAAAAATCAGCAGAATGTTTACCAGACTTCAAAGTCAGGGCAAGGAGAGACTTTATACAAAAAAACAACAATATAATACTTATCAGTATTTATGTTGTATGCTGCCTAGTGTTGCACAATCCAAGTTGGGCAACATTATGAATCTTGAAATAAATGAATAAAAAACCCTAAAACAATACAGGAGCAAAAGCATAAAGGTATTTGTTAATACCATTCAAATATATAGCTATCAGGTCTAGAGTTTTGCTAGGTTTCATTGATTTAGTAGTATTTGTTATTTCCTGAACGGAAGAAGATGCAGCTTGATAAATAGCTAATTTTTTGTAATCTTCAGAAGAGCAATATTTAAAAATTGTTAATTTCTTCCTATGCAACCGTTTGACTCAAATCTTAAAAAAGTATTAAAATAAAAGAATGCTGATTTATTAAATCAGAGTAATAAATATATTACTCTGAACATCTGTAAAGATAGAAAAACATTACTTTGTTCTTAGTTTCAGTTGAGAGCTCAGAAATTTACTAGAACTACTCCCAATATCTTTGTTTTATGGAGTTCAATGAATATTCTATACACAAAGCATAAAGGGAATTAAACTTCAATTTAGCAAACGCTGAAGCTTTTTATATTCCCAGTGTCGGTTGTCTTGCATATGCTGTCAAAAATGTTGCTTAACTCTGTTTTCCAGATTTTCTTTTTTGAAACATCCTGATCATGAATTTGCACAAGTATTTCTTAGAGCATCTTAAAGTTGCCAAGGTTAAGAAATGCTGACTTAGAGTATCCCGACATTAAGAAAGAAGTTACAGGATTATTTAAGGCACCTTTGTCCTACCCTGCTCCTAGAATTCTGAAAGATTAAGAAAAATTAGAGCAGACCATTAAATCACAGGGTGATGTTAGGGTCTCATGCACTAGTAGGTAAATTAACAGATAATTGTTGAAGAGATCTTGGAGTCATCTGAAGACATGCATTTACTGAATATTGTCAATTTTTTGAAAAAGTGAATTGTTTTAAAATATGATCTTTTTAAAAAAAAAATCAATATATGTATATGTAACTACGTCATTTTTTTAAAAAATGCACATAAAGGAAAAGGGCAGAAAGGACATGTGGAAAAAAGGGAAAAAAACCTGTTTATCTCCATTTGTAGCCAAGGCAAGAGCATGAGATTTCAGTTTTGAAAGTGTTTAGTGCTGTATCTGTTATCAAATATAGATTTGTGACAAACCTTTACGCTGGTCCCAGTGCAATAATTTTTTAAAACATAAGATTCTTCAAAAGTAGACAGTAAAGATGCTTAATAAGTACAATTTCTTCATATCTCACAGGTAAGCCCACTCTGCCAGAACTAGGATTGCTAACAGTCTGAACTAATGAAGCTTTTATCAATTGCTGGAGGGATTAGGGATTTTTTTTTCTCCTTTTCAGACATATTATTGGATGCACTGAGACAGGTTGCTACTTTCTAGCCTCCCCCAGAACTGTCAGTAATGAACAGCTTTCTTTCACTGCCTTTTTATAGACACAATAGGCTAGTGGAAAAGCCATAGCAATTGCAATGCATTTTATTTATGGGTTTCCAGCTACATGGTCTATTTTTCCCCATAAGAGTTCTGTAGACTTACTGAATTACTTTTATATCATATTTCTTCTGTTATCTGTCTGATATCATCTTTAACTAGCACGATGACACTGACCCAGAAGCAGAGCAGTTTCAGAAAAAAAATGGAAGGTATTGAAATAGGCCGATAGTTGAAAATATTAATTTTAGAACTGGGAGCCTGTCATCTTGCTAACTTTCTGAGATTTTGGAAGTCTCATTTATGGAAACATTTTTGCTAAAGAACGTGTGGTACCTTGCCAAGAATTTTAGTCTTTCTTCCACAGTGAGGGCCTGTCAGATGACTTACTACTTACTATTCATAAGCTGTTTGGGATACCAAGTTTCCATCTGTATAAAAGCTTGGAATATATTTGTTGCTTAACTTAAGGTCACTTCAACAATCATGGGGGCCTATCAAATCTTTGCTGGAAGAATACCTTTCAAAGGACTCAGATGTTTACAACGATTAGTTAGCTTCAGTAAGTCCAAAACAGGAACCATTGAGCTCAGAATTCTCAGAATATTACTTTATTTGAAGGCTGAGTCCAAAGTATAAGCAGGACAGCAGTTAAGGGTCCCATAGGATAATGTTCAGATAAGAAACAAATATCTTAATGAGTAAAAATCTGGTTAGAAAGAGCTATTTTTACAAAGAGGAATTCTCTCTTGATGATTTGGTTTGCATTCTACTGGATTGACAAAAGTGCTGGCTTAAAAACTTTCTTTCACTAAGCAATGCTGGAATTATATTTGAACTATCTTCTGATAAATCCTGGAATGTTTTGAGCAGAATATGAACTGCAATCATGACATTAACATTGTTGTTGACTTTTGGATTGTCCTTGGATTGTACTGGTTGACTTTAGTCATTATTAGAATTCTAGATTTCTACCTTATTTTCTATTTTTTTTATTGTTTCTAGTTGACTGCCTGGTGGTTTTTTTTAGCGTGCCATCTTGACATCCCTGTAGTAGGATATGCATTTTGGTAAGAAGCTGATGTATCTTTGCTTTTTGCTGGATTATTTGTGAATATGGGCTAGATTGATTCATTTCCATTCATTGATTGTTTAATTCTATGCCTGCTTAACCTGAGGCATCCTCAGTAAATACCACAAGAGGATATTATGTCTCAGCTGTAATGGATGCTGGGGTGGAGGACGCCTCTCATTGCTATGTTACCACTTCTTAAAATGATGTAAGTTTGCTATTTACTTCGAATCTTAACTATATTATGACCATGAGAGAGGCCTATTGCTTTCTTATCCCACCTCTCAGGTGAGAGCAGGAAATCATGAGTTCAAGTCCTGCCTTAGTCATGAAAGCCAGCTGGATGACTTTGGGCCAATCACTTTCTCTCAGCCCAGCCCACCTCACAGGGTTTCTGCTGTGGGGGGAAAAAAGGAGGAGGAAGTTAGGTTGGATATATTTATAGCCTTGAGTTATTTGTAAACAATAATGAAGTGGGATACAAGTAAGTAAAATAACAATATTAATATTAATAATGACTGTGCGATATCATAAGAAGAATCTGAAACTTCTGCAGTTACCTATTAGAAAAATGTGAAAGGCCGGTAAACAAAATAATGCCACTCAAATACAACATAAACTATACAACATACACAAATTCACATGGACCTCAGTTAAAGCCATACTTTAAAGATCCACTTCACAGTTCAGAAATCAATTGGTATCATCGTTGGTTTAGTCCACCTCCATCCCAACCTGATTCAAAGTACCATCTGAAAAAAGTTGATTTTCTCTTGCCGCATAGCAAAGCTGCTATGGAAAGACAGAACCTTAAAACTCCAAGCCATAATATATTTACAAGTCACTAGTACAATTCTTGAATCAACTTTACAATTTTTTTAAAAAAATCTAAAATTTATTTTTGCATTGTTTATTATTTAAAAGAAAATAAAGACCTCGTCATTTATTTAAAATTGGAGGAGGAGGAGAAAGCAAATAAATCAATTCAAATTTGAAGGAAAAATCAGAAAATTAAAAAGTTCCCTTTTTAACTTTTTTAAATGACTGGTGAAATCATTTGATAGATTGTGAAACATTTTTTTAGGGGGTGGGGTTGCTTTTTTTTTCCCCATACGATTTTCAAGACCAAATTTCCTTGGGAGGAGTAGCAGTGTAGAAGCAAAATCCATAGAGCACAAAAGACCTGTCTTTTGACACTCATTATAATTCCAAAAGAGAGAAGGAAGGAAGGAAGGAAGGAAGGAAGGAAGGAAGGAAGGAAGGAAGGAAGGAAGGAAGGAAGGAAGGAAGGAAGGAAGGAAGGAAGGAAGGAAGGAAGGAAGGAAGGAAGGAATGATATCACTGATGAGATTCACAGATTATACTAAACCCTAACAAATTTGTTTTTGTCATAGCGCAATTGGTGAATCTTGCCACTCTAATTTATGTAACACACCACAATTAAAGTAGCTAAGCACTGTGTATGAGCCTGTCTTCCATGTCTAAACTACAGTCAGTGATAATCACAGATAGGATGGAACTATTATTTGGTTATTTGAGTAATAAACAAGCAGATCTGATTGAAAGAAATTTCATGGATTATAATACTGTTATTCCTCTTGTACAACTTCAGCTATATAGATGTAGACCTATAATTCAATTTAGATAAGCCACAAAGGAACATGATTAAGCAACATTGATTACGTGGGAGATAGTTTCAGAAGAGGATGCTATAGGTAGTGATCATTATAGAAGAATCTAATATTCTCTGATAAAGAAGTAAGAATACATCCACTGAATTCCTCAAATTTGCAGATGTACTCAAGAATTTCATATTTATTCATAAGGAATCATCATGATTCTCAGTGACTCCCAACCTTTATTATGGAAGGGAAAAAAACAACCTCCAACAGATGTTTACTACTCAGAAAAATTCATTAAAAGATACTTTATGATTTTCTCTATGCATTTCTTTCTCCCTAGGATCCTAGTATCATTTTATTTTTCTCTGCAGTTCTTATAGCTTAACCATCTCCTTGCTTATGTTACCTTTCTACCTCAGTTGCTACTTTTCCCCCCAGATGAGACGAAAACTAAAGTATGAGCTTTATGGATGTCGGAAACAATCTTGTCGTGTCAATTTTTATATATATAAAAGATGACTTTGTGTCATAGACAAACTGTTTCTTTCTGTTTTCTCTGACAATTCAAAGAAAGAGTAATGCATACAAATCATTTTACTGTTTAAAAATTTTGAATAAAACATGCTAACCTTGTCATACCAAGTGACAGACAGAAATGTCACCCTGGTTTCCTTGGGACAAATAATCCATATACTTCATGTATAATTCATCTGATCTTTAAGAATGTTTAACAATATTGAATTTAGATAAATTTCAATGTTATAGCGCATTAAAGTTTCCTTTATCAATTTGCACACGTGCCTCTTTTCTTTTAAGCCTCCGTCTCTATTGTTCCCTCTTCATGTTAACCCTAAGAGGTGCAGACATAGTATTTTCTTCTTAACACATCAAAAGAGATATTGTCTTAAATAGGGATCTTCCTGGTAATTGCTGCTTCTGTATGTAAGGAGCTGGGAGATTTTGAACATATAAAATTATCACAATGGCACACTCAATAGCTCAATCTTTAAATGTGGTAGAAAAAAATACCAGAGTGATAAAATAAAGTTCACAGCTTCAGAATATAGTTTTTTTTTTCTAAAATGGATCTCTATTAAAAAGAAGAGTCCACTACATAGATAATTTTCAATAATGAAGAGAAATATTAATATTTTCATTGCATGCTACTTTTCAGCTCATAGCTAAATGAAGTTATTTTTTGGAAGGGGAAGAATTATAATGTATAATTATAATGTATAAAACTACTCATGTAGTTTTGAGTCGGAAACTCCTTGCTATTACCATAGGTGCTACTACTTGAAACTCCCATGTATATTATATTGAAATGTTAGATTGCAGCATCTGAATGTGAGCATTTATAAGTGTGACAAAGCATTGCAATGTGACTAAATATTAGCTTTTGGATGAAGTATACTCAAGTTTTTTGACCCAGCCATTGATATACCATGTAAGGGGAGAGCTACTTATATACAGTATAATGATGTGGGAAATCCACTTTGCTCAAATCATTGCTCATTAACTATGAGGTTTCTAATAATTTATGGAGGAAGTACAGCTTTATTTGAGGAATTGTCAATGAACTCAGGGTTGAGATGCAGACATCTAAGTGTGTAAGGTCATGCAAGATGAGATAGGGTGAAGGAGGAGAAACTATTTGGTGACTATGGATTGAAAAGAGAAATGAAGGAATATATGAGGAAGGTGGCCACATAAAGAGAATGGATGAAGACTGAATTGCTCAGTGAAATAGGAAAACTTTTGGAGGGAATGGATATGCTCTTGAAAAGAGTGACATGAAAAATTTTAAAGAATAAAACATGATTGATACGAAGCAGTGTGTGGATGTGATGCAAGCAACAGTAATTTGGAATGATAAAAAGGAATTGATGGTTATAGAAGATGATGTTATAGATGATGGTGTTGGTATAAACTAATTAGATTGCTTTTTTTCTTATTTCCTGTCTGTAATTTCTTGTCCTCACTATTTCTCACTCTGTTTGTGCCTTCCATAACATTGCAAAGGGAATAGGAGATAGCTATGTACATATATGCACGTATCTAGTTTTAAATGATACTTGAAAGATCATAGTAAAGGAGAGCAGCTGGTATGATGATGAAAACTTTACATTTCTGCAAAGTCTGAACCACAGGACACTTCTAAAACACAATCATTCATGTCGCCAAACCTAAGAGTAACATAGTGCCAAAATTTTAAAAGGTGCATACATGTCAATTATTTATGAACATAAAGAGGCATTTGGGGAGAATGTTCATGAGAAAGTTTTGTTTAAATAGAAAAGAATATTGAACTGTGCGGTCCTTAATGCTCTCTGGGCTTGGTTGTTTTCTTGCAGGTGTTTCATTACCAAATTAGGTAATGCTATCAGTGCATTGATGCACTGAAAAAAGTCTGCAAAAGAACAACCAAGCTTAGAGAGCACCAAGGAACTGATAAACCATGGTATCACTAGCTCCCCGGTAATCTACTTATAATGGATAGCCACGACTTTGCCAAACTGAAAGGAAAAAAATGTTTAGAAACATACATTTTAATAATATTTATATAAAATATCCAAGTGTGGGATATTTTGTGTTTTCTTCTTAAAAATCACACCATTTAACAATCAAATAAAGTTAAACATGCTGACACCAGTCAGTTATTCAAACACTGGTCCTTCCATTCCAAGAGGGCAGCAATGCATTGCCAAAGTACATTGGCAATGCATTTTATGATGTTAAATTGTTGGCCCCTGGTTGGCTATTAGTTTGTTGTGGAAGAGGAGGAAGTAGCAATTGTTCAGCTTTAGACATGATAATTCCCACTAGTATCTTTAAAATTAGAACACTAGATGTCAGGTATAATTATCATAACTAATAATCATGGTGCCTATATGCAGTGGAGCCAATTTGGTGTAGTGGTTAAAGCATTGGGCTAGGAACCAGGAGACCATGACATCTAATCCTACCTTAAACATGAAGCCACCTGGATGACCTTGGGCCGGTCTCCCTTTCTCAGCCCTAGAAAGAAGACAATGGAAAACCACACCTGAAATCTTGCCAGAAAGACTGCAGGGACTTATCCAGGCAGTCACCAGGAGCCAACAATGACTCAAAGGCACAAAAATCATGCATAGACAATAGTTTTTGGGTTTTTTGGTGGGAAGGATTTACATTTAAATAGCACTGGGTTACATAAAATATAGGGCAAAGCAACATAGGGTTCTTATTGTTTTCATTGCCTTCTCTTACTAATCAGAATCAGATTCTGTACTTTTTCCCTCCTTTCCTTTGATCTTTTATATCATGGCAAGCGGGATGGATCTTACCAGCAAGATTTATTCATTATTTCTATATAAGAGATGAAGAGTATGACCTCTGATAAAAAGGAACAATAAGAACAATAAGCCTTGCTCCACTTTGCTCTGTGCCCTGCCTAAAGGCTGTAAAGGAATGGTGATATTCCGACGTTACTCAGGCAGGCAGAATGAAATTTTCAATGAAGGTTGTTTTAAAATCTGTTTCCTTTTTTAATGATGTATATCAGGAGGCCAATTCTTGCTTTTACCTCAAAGACTCATTTTACCTGTTAACCTTCCCCCCAAAGGGACATTTAGCCAAACATATAAAGGGATTTAAGAGATCTTTTAAGCCCTTTAAAGTTTGAGGGTGCCCTATTTACTTTTAAAAGCCCTAATCAACCCCACCCCCAGAAGCCTTTCCCATTTTGAGAAGGCACAAAATGGTCCAACATGCCTCTTGTTCAACTGCACAGACCAAAACATCAACTTTCTTCCTTCTAACCCAAAAAAAAATGCTATGGTTGGCTGCACCGCTACAGTATTTGGTTGGGATAAAGTTGAGAAGAAGAAGAAAGAAAATGTGTGTCACAAGAAAGAACATTTGCCTGGGGAAGTCCTGAAGGAAAGTGGGTTGAAAATTAAATAGAGTGGCTAGGAAGGTGAAAGGGACCAGGCCCCCATCTCTGACAATTGGATGGTTTCCTTCTCTCCCACACAGCAATGTGCCCTAAAAATATTTGCATCTACAAGGAGAAATGTTATCTAAGAGTGCTAAATAAGGGTGGCAATAAAAATGGCAATTGGGGGGGGAGTTCCCATGATTTGTGAACTTCATTAGCATCGCTAATTACGTGGGATTTTACAAACTGTCAAAGTAAAAATATTGCAATTTTTTTTCCCTGATCCCTCTTCTGTAAGAAACACACTAGCGATTTCTATTCTCTTTTGCAGATAATAAAAATTAGTATCCCCAACCTGGCAGATAGTTAGAAGTAACAACCTCCCCAAACTGCCAGACGTAAATAAAGAATAATTCAATCAGACAGACATTTCAATAGAAGAATAATAGTAGGCAGTTAGGATTGGCTGCTTGCCAACCTCTGAAACAAAATGGAGTATTAAGATATTGTTTTATTGTCCTGAGCAGATGAAAGGAAAGGTACCTTTGTATAAAAGGTAGCAAATGCTTTTGCTGCATTAATCCATATATTTCCAGAATGCATATGTTCACCTCACCCACTGAGAAAAGAGTATGTATACATGGAACACCAAATGATCTTCCTTCCTTCCTTCCTTCCTTCCTTCCTTCCTTCCTGCCTGCCTGCCTGCCTTCCTGCCTGCCTGCCTGCCTTCCTTCCTGCCTTCCTTCCTTCCTGCCTTCCTGCCTTCCTTCCTTCCTGCCTGCCTGCCTTCCTTCCTTCCTTCCTTCCTGCCTTCCTTCCTTCCTGCCTTCCTGCCTTCTTCTCATAATTTAATCTAATTATTCTTTTTCCAGGCTCATTATGTATCTTTTTACCATGTTTCTTTTCCGCTTCCAACAATATGGCTCTTAATTCAGCTATTTGGGACATTTCCTTATTGTGTTTCCTTAACCCTCCTGTGTGTGGCACATGCCAATATAGCTACATGAAATTTAGGTTTAGGTTCATTAGTATATTTAGATTTTAAAAATCAGACTAAATTCTCTATAGCCAAATAACAGACAATAAGGACTTCCATAAATTTAGGTTAATAATATTCACAAGCTATTAATATCCACAAGCAGTGAGACTATGCTGGTTTTAAGGCAAGAGTTGCTATATTTCTTTCTTTAAAACTGAAAATTATTGGGCTGAAGCAAATATGTTTCAATCAATTGAGGAAGATACTAAATGCAATAGGACTTTTCCTTTGTTTTAAAAAAAAAGAATATTGTGGGTACTGTTCTGGGATTTTGGAAATGTTATAAATGGCCCTTATAGTCTAAATTCTCCTATTTTGCTTTGTAATTACATTGAACCAAATAGAAGAGCAGTGTGCATCTTATCAGCTCTGATTGGAAAATATATTTTCTGTTCAACAATTCACTGGGAGAATACTGTAGAAATAGAAAATGGATTATTTCCTTTTAGCAGTATATGAACTAGAGCTGGCCCTATTATAAAGTAAAGCAACTGCATAGTCTTTAATCAGTAAATAAAGAAGAGTTTGTTTGTCTCATATGCTTTCTGGGTACATGGCTGTACTATGAGGGAAATTTTCAACAATAATAGGTAATATTTACTGGAATAATAGGTAAGTATTGGGATATCACATTTATTGATTACTGTTATGCCCCTTTATATTAATTAATTTTTATCCCATAAGCAGCCTTTCTTTGGTCCATTGTTCAGCATTTATTTCTGTACATATACTTTTGTTGGCTTGTCAACTACCTACTCTCAGTAAACTGGCCTACAAATCAGACTAATGTGTAATAATATGCTATGGCTGCCATTTTCCATCATCCCTTTCCAGAAGATTAGTTGTTTTGATGGCCATCATTCATATCAGAACTGACTGAAGGCCAGTGTAGGGCCTTCTCTACTCTCTGATCAGCTAGGCAGAAAGTTGAAGCATCAATATTGGTTATGCGGTTGGTGAAAGACAGCGGGTTAGTTTAGGTGAGGGAGGGCAATTTATAAAGAATACATACCTTCATCTTCCAAGGAACAGGCCCAGGATCGGCAGGCCATTTCCTGGCTTTGTGACAAAGGCTGTTGCCCAATCCTGATTCCACTAAATCCATTTATCTAAAATGAATACATCCCAATGTAAACAAAATCATAAGATGGTTCACAAATCTCTCTCTATCAGTAGGCAGCATGAAAATTCAGTGGGTATGTCCATACTGATATTAGATCCCACTGTTCTCTTTGCATATCCTAATTCAATCCAATGTCCAATAACTTTTGCAAAGCTGTTATTAATATCACTTCCAGGAGTGATATTAAATAGGAAGAAAAGCTGCAAAGAAGAGTAGTCTCCTCCTTGTCCTGTATTCGCAATTGACACTGTACACTTCCATCTCTTGCCTCATTGATTGGGAGTATAAAGAATTCCAGCCTGCACCATGGATTTCACCTTTGTGAAATTCCACAAATCCTTTAAAACGTGGTTCTTTCAACAGGTCTGGGGATCCCCTGGGTAACAGTGAGCCTGCACGCTGAGAGCATTACATGTAACATCTTGCAATTTTGTTTTTATTTATGTTTAATTGTTTTACTTTGGTTTTGTAATATGTTTTAATTATTGGCATTATTGTACAGTACAGTGCCCAAAGTTGTGTGAGATGGGTGGCCATATGAATTTGATGAAGGAACGGAGAAATAAATGAATGAATAGATGAAAAATATAGTACAATCAAAGCTGCAATCTAATACATTCTCACCTAGGAGAGAATACCTTTGAATTCAGTGGAACTTAACTTCTGAAGAGAGGTGCATAAGATTGTACTGTGAGTTCCTGGAATATTTATAAAGGAAAACAAACACTTTGGAAACATATTGTGGCTGACTAAAATAAAAAGAAAAGTAGAAGGCTATTTTCTTCAGTACAATATTTAGCAATGCATATGGACTGTGGGTGCATTGTTGAAATAATACTTTTTTTCCTGAAGACTTCCCACTTCTGTTAAGTTTTCAACATCAAAACAACCCTACACCATACTAAAAACAACTTTTCCCTCTCAAGATGTTTGTCCATACAACAATTTCCTTGGCTCCTTTGCCAATCAAGGTGATTGCACAATATGTTTTGAAAGGATACCAACAATAATTGGTTAGGGTATATCAGCATAAATCCTGCTGCTAGGGATAGCATGGATGACAATTACTTCAAAATAAAACTGAGTGGAAAAAAAAATCAGTTTCCATGAGAGGCATAGACTTTACACAGACATTATTTTTCCTTCTCTCCTAAATCTTTTTCTCTGAAATCCTTCCTTCCTTCCTTCCTTCCTTCCTTCCTTCCTTCCTTCCTTCCTTCCTTCCTTCCTTCCTTCCTTCCTAATGTGAAAAAGTAGAAGAAAGGCTATTTGGGAGAGACAACTTAGCCAAATATCAGTGATTAACCAATGATACACAGGTGAATTAATGGGTTATATGCACTTATCCCATTCTACATAACCATTTTCCTTGGCCACTTTCAGCTTGTCACATGCCCCCAAATGTCCATGTTGTGGACTAAAATATTGAGGTTGAGATTACAACAAGTGGTTTTTGAACTTTCCCCAGTATGTTTCCAAAAAGTGTCTATGAATCTCAAATTTTTCATTCCTTAAAGTTGCAGCAATTTCAGTTGTGTTTTGCCCAAAACCTATGTGAAAATTTACCAAAATCAGGTAACTTCTGGATGATATAAAATGCCCACTTCCCCAAGGAAACTACTGTATGCATAAGATTTAGTTAGCACAAGTTTAAAAAAAAACCCTGAGAAATGAGCATTATCATGATTCTTTACTATTTTCAGAAGAAAAAAATGAAAACACAGCCATATTATGTAACTTGAACTGGAAAGTATTGACAAGATATTGAGACTTCCTCAACCTTTTAGAGAAGCTGATAGGAAGGGAGACAATGGTAAGAGGAAAAACAAGAGAATATACCACTGCATGAGTGGAAATATGCTACTTGATGCTAGATGTAGCCTTGTATGTTCAAATAATAGCTACTCACAAGACTTCTTGTAATATATTGCCTGCCTCTCACTTGTATCTATTAGCCAAAGATTGTGTTTGGGATTTCTCAATAAGCCTTTACCTTTCCACTTCAAGGTACTATCAAAATGTTAAACGTGGTATCTGTGGAAGAGCAGAAACCTGCTGGTGAGCTGGATTAGCAGTATTGCTGCCCTTTACCACAATGGGATGACATCTAAACATTGCTCATTGGAGGCATGCAGTCCTCAGCCAGATTAATTTTTAATTTTCTAATTTCTTAAAAGGGCAAATCTTGAAACTGGATTTTTCCCTGTCCCTATGCAATGCACAAAACATAAAAATGTCAAGATCATTGATCAAATAGGCATAATTGCACAAGGGGATGGCTTCTTCTGGTGGTTGAAACTGAAATCATTGAACGTTGGGTAAGTGCTGTTTGGATAATAAAATACTTACCACCTGCTCTCTCAGCACAAGTAAATGCCACAAAATGATTCCACTCTGATATAAGTAGGTACCCTGGGAAAAGCTCTATCTGAAGGGTTGTACCTAGGCTTCCATAGCAGTTTAAACTGATTGGAGCATTACTTAAAAAAAAAAAATCAGGAGGCAGTCCATGTTGTCATAAGATCTCTGCATGTAGATCCAAGATTTTTATATTTTAACCTACATTTCTAAGATAAGACCAATTCATTTCTTGAACATGTCTGGTGGTTAAATTATGAATATGAGAGAAAACAAAGTGCAGTTAATAGTTGTTGGATATTATTTTGACAGTGGTCTTCTTCGTGTCCTTATCTATCAGCTTATACAGAACATGATGGTTTAATCTAATTTTTTAAGGTTCTAAAAATCTTGGAAAAATCAATGAATAGAAAAGTCTCCCCTTTGCAAATTGTAATGTAAAAACTGGGAAAGGACTTGAAAAGGAGAACAGGAAGGAAGGAATGCATGTATTATGATGATCTCCATTCTTCTTATGATGATCTCCATTCAATTTCACATATTATACAGCACAATGTTTCTCACCTTGGTAATTTTAAGATATATGTACTTCAACTCCCAGAATTTCTTAACTAGCATGGTGGATGGGAGAGTTCTCAGTTTAAGCTGAAGTTCTTAAAATCACTAAAGTTGAGAAACACTGATATAGTATTTACACTAAGTTTTGACTGAAATATTGTCTGGTGGATAGCTGATAGTATGTAAGCCCTGAACATGTGAATTGAATTTACAGAACAAACAGTTCACCTTTTCTCAGTCCTTACTTGGAGTCATTACTGAGGATCAGATAAATCTCACAGCAGACAATTCATATTAGAAATTTCACTATGAGGACTGATGGACTTAGATTGCAAGACTACTTCAGAGCTTAGCTACAAGGAGAAACTGAAAAAAATATTACATTCTCTGATTTGATATCTTTTTCTCTGTTATATTATTTTGTGTAGAGGTGTACATGTGTGTGTGTGTATTATGGGAGTTAACTTCAAAAGTTTCTTACAAAATCTGCACAAAATCTAGATCATTTAATTGACAAATTTCTAAAAACTACCAATACTTCACCTGGTGCAATAGTAACAGTTTGTGGCATTATACTGTAATAATATATAGTGTTTCCTCCAAAATGAATTTGATATTACAAAATGAAGTAGATGAAATCTACCTCATAATGTAAAAGTAAGATGAAGTCTCTGAAGTAACTATGAATTGTCTATAGCCTTAGAGTTACATGTGGCCCAGAAAATTTCTCAGTGGGCTGACTAGCATCCCTAAGGGGGGTCACAACTGTGCTGATACTACTGGGGGAAAAAATAAGCCAATATACTTTCTTCTTCAGTACAAAGTCTACTTTTGTTTCCTATCTGTACACCTGGAATCCATCCTGAACAACTTTGCAAATTAAATCAATGAAAAAAGTACTATGTTCATTTTTGTATTCATTGATGCCAATTCCTAATTTTGGAAATAAATGTCAAGCTCTTAGCAACCAACCTCAATTGGAAGCAAGATTTTGTCAGAGTTTCCTTTATCAATATTTATTGAAAGGGAATGTGTAAGACTACGGACGTCTCAGCAACTGGATTGCTTTCCCTTTAGAATCCAATTGTTCTCAGTTTGTTAAAAAGAAAATTTATTCCACTGTTCATTAACAGCGCCTCTCTGAACTGGTGAGAGAGCTTAATATTTGCATTAGCTTTTCTTTTTCTTTTTCCTTTTCCTTTCATATGATCATGCACATTTATTAATAATGATAAACAGTGGTAGGACTAATAACTTGCTCAGAATTCTATAGGCATTTCCAATTAATACCCAATCAATTAATAAAATACTGATCTTCAAATTTCATGACAATTATAAACAACTCCCTGTTTATTTGCTGACTTTTTATTCTTTCATTCATTACTTCTTTTTTCATTTTCTTTTTCTGTAGTTATTTTCTTTTCCAAAATAGTGTATTAATTATTTTAAGTCAAGATAGCAGTCATGATGATGCAAGTGAAGGCTCTTTTGTACATGTGCCAACACTGCATGCACATCAGAAGGGTCAGGGCTTCTCTTGTCCATTTTGACATTTTTGGCACCATCCTCATTCTGATGCTGTTCCCTGTAAGATTTCCTGACTTTTAAAAGCAAAATACATTGGCCTCTACTCGCATATCCAATAGGTAGAAGAAACTTCTGCAGATATTCAATGCATGAAGTCTTCTACTTTCTGAAAAAGTTGCCCAAGACTATGAAATGCATGAAGCATTTAAACAAGGCAGTTATGGTCCCATTCATGTCTCAGAAGGGAAATTATGATGAAATGCTTCATGAAGGTGAATGTGTCTATCTCACACCTCTCTAGTCTGCATCAATGTTATGGAATATATGGGACACTGAGCTCCTAAATTCTACCAACTGACACTAAAAAAGATCAAGGGGGAGGATTATAGCATTAAATAACTGTCCCAACCTGCCATTGACCTGGATTTGGGGTGGAAAGATGAATATACTCGTGTCTATAAAGTCCTTTTCGATCTCCCACACATATTTGTATTTCCTTGGCTTAGCTGTTTAATACAGGGATCAATTTTGCATTACCTCCTTCTGGATGTGAGTGTTTTTACAGGAAAGGCCATAAAACATTCATGGGCCTAAGAATGCGAAACTGAAGCAAACTGAATCTAGGCAGATTTGCCTGAAAGAGTTTGTCAGATGAAATGGTGATTCGGGTTTGCTTTGCCTCACCTCAAACACTATTAAAAATCCTTTTCATTTACTTTACACAGCTTCACCTATTTTATGATTATGTGGAACTTCAGCACAGAATATCCTGCTAAAGGAAAGGCCGTTTATATAGAAACCACGCTAAAGTGGTACAGGCCTAAGATAGACGTATCATTTAATTATTCAAAATGCATAGACTGCACTCAATGTGAAGGAGTATGTATTGATCTCTGATTCTTGGTCTTGTGTAACATCATCAAAGAGACCACCTAGGTCACTTAGAGAACTTCTGACCAATAACTCTCTAGCCTTTGAAAAGTTCTAGCTAAGGAGAACTCAGTGTGTAAAGTTTGAAGCCTACAGAGGAGAATGACAGTAGAGACACAGCCTTGTCATCACTATTTGTAATTAGTATCTGGAAGAATGCCCATTTCCCAAGATTTGTAAACATCTGAAATTGCAAACTCACAAAAAGATCCTTATATCCCACCCATCCACCCACCCAAAGAAGACACAGCTAACCATATGACATAAAATGTTCCCTATCTAAAATTCAATACAGTTGGAAAGGGATGTTAGTGAGCAAAAGTCATGAAGAGCTCGGATCCTGGATCCAGCTGCTTTTTTCAAAAAGGTATGCTATTCCTGACATACTTAATTGGACTGTACCTAATTGATATATTTTGCTTTATTGAGTGATTCTATTTATCCCACTTTCTCCTCAAATGAATATTCAAGGCATATAACATATGACTTGTTTTGGCTTGTTGACTATTCTTCCTGGACTGGTCTTTTGCTAACTAAATAATTTGATGACTGATCAGTCTAACATGGTTCATGCAACATAACACAACCAAGAGACATAAGAGATATTGCTAATAAAATATTTGTAAATTAGGAATTCAGCTAAATGCTTTCCAAATCTAACTATGATAGCCCAGACAATACACAGAATTAAAACCAAGTCCCACAAATCTGGAGTTCTAGACTAATTATGGAAATTAATATTTTAAAACTGACAGTATTAGGAATAAAATTCATTTGCTGAGAGAAGAACAGCAGCTAAGAAAGATGGATGAGGAAAGGTTTCCTCATAGGTTTCTGTTCATAACCATGAACATAACAAAAGCTCTAATTTTTGTACTTGCACACACAAATATACGGTCAAGATTCCCATTTTATCCTTTGCTCCTCCCGCAAATGCCTTTGTTTACATGCAGGCACACACATACACATTTCTATATTTCATCACCTTCTTTTTTTCCTTGGGGCTGGGAAAACAACTAAGAGGACATGTCTAGACAGTGTTCATGGACAATGCAGATTAATCTTCCTTTCTCAGGATAGCTCAATATTTCCTGAAGAAAACATATAAAGTACAGATGAAACTATCCAAAAATGTTATATAACAAAATGAAACATAACGAAAGTTGTCCAAATTGCATTTTTCATATAAAGTTTGTTGGATGAAGATGCAGCACAGTGACAGATTATGCCTTTCCATGAGAAACCTTGTTGTTGGAGAAGAAAGGATATTTCGGGGTACAGGCTGCTTCCTCAACACCATGACAATTTTATGATTGTCTGTATTAGCAATGCCCTCTTTTCAAGTGTGTAGGTACATTTCTAGCTCAGAATCTTCCCCCCCCCCCTTTGGCCCAGTGGTGGGATTCAAATATGTGAACAACCGGTTCTCTGTGTGGGATGCCGCTTCCAGAAGTCCATTCTGAGCCTGGGCAACAAAAAATTAGCTAGCGGTTCTGCTGAACTGGTATGAACTGGGTGAATCCCACCACTGCTTTGGCCCCATAAAATATATCCAATAAAAATGAAAACAGAGAATGCATTTGAAAAATTTTACTAAGGATATCAAATAGTTAGAAGAAAAAGTAGATAGGATGGTGGCAGTGGTGGCAGAATGTCTAATTTATTTCCATATTCTTATTCCATATTATTTCTTTCATTATTCCTGGGCTATAGAGAAGGTAGTTCATTTCATACTAAAAGAATATGCAGGAATGCAGGAATTCATGCTTGATTGGGGAGGCAAGTTTGTTTTTATAAGTTTTTGTTCAACTGAACCCAGGATAAGGGGGCAATTTAGACTCCAGTTTGAGTAGCTTGGCTTATAATCATGGTAAATAATTTGGCTTATTCAGATTTGGCTCAACACAAATTTGGCTCAACACAGTGGGCACAAAGAGTTAGCATTGTCCATCAGCCTGTGACAGACAAATTCTTCTTTATTTTTTCAACCACTTCCCATTCCCTTGTGTGGTTAGGAGTTAGTCAATGGAAAATATGCTTATCTTGCTTTCATTAAGCAATAATCGTTGCAGGGGTCTATAACCTTCTTGGCTTCACACACCTCAGTTAAATGTCAAGGAAACTCATCTTGAGGAAACTTCTCCTTTTACATGTATTAATAGTGTAAAGGAAAGACCTGTTCTTGGAAGATTATTGTAAAATCTTTCTCCCTCTGGATAAATCCATCCATTTTTTTCTAATTCAGAAATTAAAAGGGCCTTTAATGCCAGTCTCTTGTGTGAATCCAGCCAACATTTTTACCAGCACTACTTTTTTAAAAAATTCCTATTTTGCCAGATTCCTCAAGTCAAGTATACACCATGTAGTTCATTTATTAGGATGGGCAATGCAGGTGGGGAAAAAAAGAAGCTGATAATTTCACTTATTATTTCAATTAAATTTATGTACATTGGCTGCTAGTTGCTTCAAGATTTATGAACCTTTACATTTCACTTTTAATTAACAAAATCCGAGAGTCATTCAAGCACACTACTAGCATTTAATAGTGGAGGAGATAAATAATTGTAAAAGCAATTTGGCTTTAGGATGGAAGAAACCCAAATATCCAATTCTAATGCATGATCTCAAAGAAGGTTTCTATGTATGTGTCCTTCCTTCCTTCCTTCCTTCCTTCCTTCCTTCCTCCCTCCCTTCCTCTCTTCCTTCCTTATTATTATTTATTTTATTTATTATTATTTAAATTTATATACCGCCCTATCTCCCTTACGGGACTCAGGGCGGTGAACAGGCAATAATAAAAATCACAGTAAAGGTTTCTATGTATGTGTCCTTCCTTCCTTCCTTCCTTCCTCCCTCCCTCCCTCCCTCCCTCCCTCCCTCCCTCTATGCCTTTATTCAAAACTATCTAGGACTCAAAAAGTACATTGCTACTTAAAATAAAAAAAAAAACTAAACTAAATGCATGCACATGTATATGATATACAAGAATATTCCCAGAGTATGACTCAGTTTTCACTTCAATTACCAATTTGCTTTATTTTGTTGTTGTTCATATGGTTAACAAAAGAAGGTAGCTCATCTTCAGTGGCCTTGACAGATGCAGGATGGGGAGAGGATAGCAAAGGAAAATCTTCATTTTCAAACTTCCTCTATAATTAGCTCCCTGCATGCATCTTCTTCTAAAATCAAGGAGAGGGTTTGCTGTTGACTCAGTGAAAAATAACCACAATATTTTTCTCATAATGTTCAGCAAAGAACATTTTTGTAAAATAAAATACTTATCTCAAGACCTAACCCTAATTGAGACATTAAAGCCCATGAAATTTCTCCTACCTGTTCACCCTCTCCCTTTCACTTTATATATGCATTTTTCCTTTTCCTGCTATCCCAAACAAATATCCAGGAGTACTGTACAACAGGTGATGAAGCAGATGACCATATGAAAAAGAATGGGGCAGGATGATCTCTTGCAGCTGAAGATGGGTCTACACCAGTGGTTCTCAACCTTTTTAATGCCGCGACCCCAACCGGTCATAAGTCGAGGACTAAACCGGTCATAAGTCGAGGACTAAACTGGTCGTAAGTCGAGGACTATCCAACCGGTCGTAAGTCAAGGACTTTTCCTGCCCGGGAGCGCCGCGCATGCGTGGTTCCACCCCCTGCGCCGGCCGAGGCGTAGCTGGCAAGTGGCAGAGACGGAGCAGGCCGACCACCAGCTGGCCCAGCCCAAGGGAGGTAAGGCACCCGCCGGAAAAGGGGGGGAAAATGGCAGACAAAAAAAATGGCGGACAGCCTTGCTTGGCGACCCCCATGAAATGGTCGATCGACCCCAAATGGGGTCCCGACCCACAGGTTGAGAACCACTGGTCTACACCAACACCCCACACTCTTGTCTGTTCCTTATTGTTTCTTCTACATTTTACATTTATATCTGCAGTCTTTCTATCTTTACATTCCGCTCTGCTCTTTCTATCTTTACAATCAGTAGGTGAAAAGACCAATGCCAGAATTTTCTTAGATAGAACAATTTGCAAATGGATCAAGGAAGCTTAACACTTCACAAGGTAGATTAAGGCAATTGTTCCACTTCAGGGATTTCTATCACTTAGGTTTGCTCTTTTTTATTTTATTTTAATAGTCACCGAAATGGTATCTGTCAAATTTAATATAAAATGATGTAACCCTAAAAAGCAACAAGGTCTTTGAAAACATGAAAATACTGGCAACAGCCTTATTAGTAGTATTAATCCAAGCAGAGGGATTCCGGGCTTATGGAGAAATGTAGGAGACAACTGCTTCCTATCTCCTTAACACTGTCAATGATCATCACTGTCTTCTTGCAGATCTTAATAACAAGAAAGGTTCCTAGCAAGACAGGCAGAAGCCTAGAATGTTAGCCTCTATGCAACTGGGCCTTTAAAGGTTGAAATATCATATTGAACTGGGTTACCTTTGGAGAACATGGTTCTTGTTGCTCGCCCCGATTATGAATTTTGCACCCTTTTATTTGGAACACTACTCACAGCTATCCCTAAATACAGGAATGAAATTATGAGGTCACAAGATCAAGCTTAGTGTTGCAAATTCATATTAATTTGGAAAGGTCCAATTGATGCACCAAATAGACTACTCCATGCCACAGCCACCAATGGAAAACCATGAAAAGCCTAAATCAAGGTTGGGCAACTTTGGATGGGTCAAAGGGCCAGTAATGCTGTGACAACAAAGAAAGGGGTGTGATTGAAAATCTTTTTTTTTCTTCCAGAGCAAGTGTTTAAGAGTAGGAATGAGACTTTAAACCATTCAATGTACCCCAGCTAAGAAATCTCATAGTTGAAATTTAGCTATGTTGAGCAGTGAGAACTTTAGGTGGTAGGAGTCCAAATGAAATTCTGGAGCTGCATGGAAGCTGCAAGGGCTATGGATTGCCCACATTTGCCGAAGATTAAGGACAGGGGTCTTCAAACTTGGCAACTTTAAGACTTGTGGACTTCAACTCCCAGAATTCCTCAGCCAGCCCTGGCTGGCTGAGAAATTCTGGGAGTTTAAGTCCACAAGTCTTGAAGACACCTGATTAAGGATTTGGACTGGTAGCACTGAGTGTCTTGTCCCTGATGTCATTAAAGGATCAAGCTTGTAAAGGACAATGTTCCAGCCAACGTAAGTTCAAGTAACTAACTTCTATAGAATTTTTACTTCCTGTCTCTCCCCATTTTGCATTACGTTGGGCTGTTCTGATGATCTACCAGTGATATCTGGAAAAGTGCAGAGTCAGAAAATAAATCTAAAACTTATATTCAGCGAAATGATAAAATGTATGTGGAGTCAGCAATGAGGAATGAGAGCAGCATATAAATAAAAAAGTAGGTACATGTAATGATTGTCTGGAAAAGTTGTCAAAATGTCAAATAAACTATAAATATGGCAATAAAGGTAGATAGTTAATCTAAAGGACAGGACAGGACCATGAAATATCTCATGACAGTTCAGTTTGCACAACAATTAGAAAGAGTATATATCACCATTTCTTAACCCACTCTATTTCAAAGGATTGTTGTCAGCAATATCTATAACAATCTGCAATGAGGCCAAAATGATGACATATCAGCTATGACATCATCATGCAAATGCTATAATTATGTATTTACATCTGCTGTGTCATAATTTCCCTTGCTAACCTAACCATGGTTGTTCTGAAGTTAAAAAAAAAAAAAGGAAGCTCCTATATGTATTATCTTGACCTATTAGAAAAAGGGAAAGAAGGAAAAATACATTATATTTCTAAGGCACGGGTGTCAAACTTGATCACGTCACATGATGTATTGCGATGTTTTTTCTTTTGCAGAGCCAGGGTGGGTGTGGCCTGTGCATGATGCATCCAGCCCGTGGGCCGCCAGTTTGACACCCGTGTTCTAAGGGTTCAACTGCATCCTTCTGTTTTGTTTTGTTTTCCTGAGTTAAAGCATTCTAGTTATTTATTTATTTATTTTTGTCATATTTATGTAGTGTATATCGGAGGTGGTGACCCTTTGAGAGCTGAATGCAATGAAATTTCATTTTAATGTATGCCGATTAGTGTACATTCAAAGTGTCAATAAAGTTATTATTCTATTCTATTCTAGTCTATTCTAGTCTATGTTTCACATAAATAATTAGGATGAAAGTAGAAAAATACCCAGTTAAGTTGATAAGAACATTTCAGTCTGTATTATCCAGATGAAAGAGGATCCTGAGAGGTGGATGAGAAGGCCTTTAAGCCTGTGGGGAAGGATTAATGCTGCTAAAATGAATTTTTCATCAAGACTGATATATATTTTCAGAGAAACACATTCATTGGTTCCATTTAAACATTTTAAACAGCTTATAATGGTTAAAATTCTATGAAAGAAACAAAAAACCAAAATCAGTCAGTCTCTCTCTTTCTCTCAGGTTGTGTATGTGTATATGCATGTAGTATATGCATGTATGTGTAAATAGGCATGTATGTGTGTTATGTATATATATGTTTAAGGGTGTTTGTGTCTGTGTGTATGTGTAGGCATATATCTCATAAAGCCTTCGGCTTTTAGTCATGCTGGCCACATGACCACAGAAACGTCATTGGACAATGCTGACTCTTTGACTGTGAATCAGAAATTAGCACAAATGAGTCTGTGAAGATGTTTAAGAATAGATGACTGTATGCACATACATAGCATTCCCTTGTTGCCATAATATAAAGTTGAGGTGATACAGGTAGTCCTTAACTTACGACCACAATTGAGCCTAGAATTTATGTTGTTAAGTGAGACAATTTGTTAAGTGAGTTTTGCCCCATTTTACAACTTTTCTTGCCACATTTGTTAAGTGAATCGCTGCAGTTGTTACATTAATAAGACGGTTGTGAAGTGAATCTGGCTTCCCCATTGACTTTGCTTGTCAGAAGATCGCACAAGCTGATTGCTTGACCCCTGGGCACACTGCAACTGTCAGAAATATGTTACCAAGTATCTGAATTTTGATCACGTGACCATGGAGATGCTGCAGCTATCATAAGTTGTAACTTTGAACAGTCACTAAGTAAGTTGAGGTCTCCCAGTAGCTTTCCCTTCATCTGAGGCAAAAAAAAAAATGTCTTGGGCAGGTTTCACAAATGTGAGTGGGCCAAGACCTACCCTCCTGTTTTTTCTGATTGGGCTCCTATCAACTAAAGCCACGTCATTTAATCTGGATACATTTCATACCTTCAATCCTAATTAAGGATGTTATATAATAATGCTGGGACTGTGATGATTCCCCCTAAAAAAGGGGTGAAAGACAACAATAACCAAGATGCTCTTATCAGATGTATATATAACTGATAATAACTGATAATAAGTAAAGTATGTTTGACTGGCGTCTTTTGATTGATTATGTGCCATCGAGTCGTTTTCAGCTCCTAGCAACCACATAGATAGATTTTTCTCCATGACGATCTAGCCCAATGGAAAGAGCAACATGGCAACTAAGCAACGATTCCCAATTATCACCACCTCATGGCACAATAAATAGAATAAATTCTATTTCATTTCAGGGATTGAATTTAAATAAGCATGGTAGAAAGATTTATAACATTTTAAAAAGATAACATGCAGAGTAACATTAACATGTTTTGTCACAAGAATGGAAACGATGGATTGCTCAAATCTGATGTATACATAATTGTGTGTTTAAGAATAGTCTCAATTACACTAGCACAGCTTTGTCTACTATTAATTTTTTCCTTCCTAACTGCTGGTCAGATATGATTTACAATTGTGGCACTTGTTAAATCTCATTGATTTTAGCGCAAGAGTTAAGCTCAAACTTTTAAAATCAGTACGGATTGAAACTCTGGCTAGACCGTGCTCCAAGGATATAATATGCCGTAGCATTTTACATTTTCTCATGCTTGAAAATCAATGTGGCATAACTCTTTTGCGATGCTCTGAGGTAAGCTCAGCAGCAATATTGTAGAATAAAGCAAACTATTTAAAACTTTTCCTGTTCCCAATGAAAATACAGTTTGAGTACAAACCTATCAATGATTTTTTTTTTTTTTGGGGGGGGGTTAAATTCTGGATGTCCCCAAATTGCTGTATAGTAGAAAAAAATAATTTAAAGCAATACTTCTAATATATATAACATATAAAAAGGCTGCCCAATTATAAAAAATATATATATCCTAAACCAGAGCTTGTTAATTTTCTTAATAAACCTGTCTAGTTTCAACTAGTTTGATTTCTCATTAAAAAGAATTCTCAGTTGTAACTTTTCCATGTATTGCTAGAGTTGAGGTGTTCTGGCTTATACTTTATACTCTACAGTTGAGCCCAAATTTTCTGTTGCTAAAGGAGACAATTCTTAAGTGAGTTTTACCCCATTTTACGACCTTTCTTGCCACAGTTGCTAAGTGAATCACTGCAGTTGTGAGTTAATAACACGGTTGTTAAGTGAATCCGGCTTCACCATTGACTTTGTTTGTCAGAAGGTCACAAAAGGTGATCACATGACTCTAGGACACTGCAGCTGTTATAAATACATGCAACCGTCATAAACCATTTGCCAAGCATCTGAATTTTGATTGTGTGACCATGGGGATGCTGCAATGGTCATAAGTGTGAAAATGATCATAAGTCACTTTTATCAGTGCCATTGTAACTTCAAATGGTCACTAAATGAAACATTGTAAGTCAAGGACTACCTATACCAGAGGTCTTTCAAACTTGGCCCTTTATGACTTGTGGACTTCAACTCCCAGAATTCCTCAGCCAGGCACGTTGGCTGAGGAATTCTGGGAGTTGAAGTCCACAAGTCATAAAAGGGCCCAAGTTTGAAGACCCCTGACCTATACTTTCCAACCAAGATGTCTTCAGCACTAATAATCAGCTGGAGGGACTATTTTTCAAAGATTCTGGCTTGCCCAATCCAGCCATCTGAGAAAATCTTCAGTTTAAATCTGAAGCTTATGATGAAGCTAAAGATATGCATTAAAAATGGTGGCGAGCAGGGAGCATTTCTGTAAAGATCACAGTGAAATAATGAAAAAGATCACGTACTGAGAACCAGCGCTTCTAAATAAAGCATAATTCAAGAAGTGGGAAATATAAAAGAAATAGAATGAAACAAATATGGGAGTACTGCTCTTTAGAGTTGGATTCTACACCTAGGAACTGTATTGGATTAATTTATGGTGCTTATCTGCTCATTGTTGTGATCATTTTTTAAATGTAAAGTACTGTAATACTTTTTTTTTAAAATTTTTATGCCACTCAGAGTTGCTGTTGGGTTGAGTGGCTTTGAAATCAAAGCTTTAAGCAAACAAATAATTTTGACAAAATGACTGTAGATAGAGATCCATCTCTACAGCTGCAAGGATGTCAGAGAATTAAGTATCTATTGGTATTTTTTATAAGAGTTTAGGTTCAAAGATTGGACAATGATTTCAGACAACCATACTGTTGAGGCTCCAAAAATTCTTTACCACATATCTTTTGGGTATCATTCCTGCTTGGCTTAATATTGAAGCTAATGATGGGATATGAATTCATAGAGATGCCCTGGAAATAGGAGAAAAGCCACTAGACTCTTATGTCTCTATTTTATATCCCACACAGCTGTTCCAGAAAGATACCTGAACTAAGAGTGTCAAAAAGTGCTAAGAGAGGAAGGCGAATTAACAGGGCCACACATGCTTGACCATCAGGAATACAGAAAAGAACAAATCTCCAAGGTAAGGCCTGAACATGATTTAGATCAGTGGGAGACACTCCAGATTAAATTGGGGAAAGGGGGGCAGGGAACATAGAAGAAGTGCAAGTAGGAGGTGAAGGAAATTTGCCAGCCCTATGGTCTGCTAGAGGAAGCTTTGTGTCAGTGGATGGCATGAACTGAATTCTACCCAGTTACTCCAAGCTCTTTTCTTTGTTGCGAGCCTGACTATCAAAGATGCAGCTGAACTCTATGTCTGCAGAGTGACAAGCAAAAAAGAGCAATGAGCTTATTTTAGAAACAAAGCTGCAAAAAGAAGCCACCCCAACCCAGTATTAGCATTGAGCACATTTTAGCAGTCGATACAAATTGTTTTGCAGGGTATTTTTAGCATTCTGAGATAAAGTATTAACCATACAACTCCTTCAGAGTATATGAGCTTTGCTAAAAGTGTAGCTTCTGAAAAGTCAACATTCATATGCTGAGGTTCCATCTCTCTACTATTATAATGCAGAAGAATAAGCAATAAAGCAGAAAAATAAACTATAAAGCAATAAATAGCAGGAGCTATTTGTTGGAGAATATTCATCCCCTTCCTTCAGAAAAGTAAATCTAAGATTTGGGGAAGGAAGTCAGGCTTAATTTATGCTTCTAGCTCACACCTACAAATTCTCCATAACCCTTCTTTAATACAGAAAAGGAAAAAAAACACAAATTAATTTTGCTGAATCATGATTCCAAAGATTTGGCAATATTTGGCTATGGCTGCTTCAGATACCTGGTGGAATTACTGCTGAAACTGAATATACCGCAGAGCAGACAGCTGGTATTTCCAGTTGCAGCCCTTCAGTGAAATTACTATCAGTATTAGCAAATAATTTATTATATCTGGAGAACTAGGATATAGTAACTCTGCGTGCTGAAAATGTTTCTTTTTTAGTTCTTCAAAATAGCTATTTTCATAGATCGTAGGATAATTATCAAAACCTATTACAGGAACTAAAATGATAATGTGTAATGGTATGTGAGAATGACCTTGTCAAGCGCGGAAAATCAGGAGTCCAGGCAGTTCAATTGAATATATAGGTTTATTGCAAGCTTCAGATCTCTACAAGAATCTGAACTACCAACAGTCAAAGCAAATTGGCGGTAGATAAGAGTCAATGGAATTCAAAGTGGGCTGGGCTGAGATCTCTTGTGGGCATGAAGGGACTCAAGACTTGATAATGCATTTGACTCTGTTGCTCTGCTCACACATGCACATACAGCAATAAGTTAAAAGGTTTTTACTGAGATGCACGAGCCCAAGTAAACAGTTCCCAACAGCTTTGAATGACAATAGCCCCTCTGTGTTCCACCAGGAGTTCTAAAGAGCTGGCAAGAGGAGCAGTCTTACTCCCCGAAGCCAGAACAACAGCCAGAGCAAAGGCTCTCAACAAGCAAGAGTTCCAAAAGCTTGGATCAGTCCAGGAGATAAGGCACCAGATCAAGGTACAAACCAGAGATCCAAAGTTAAAAACACGAGGAGCAGGAATCACTGAGCAAAGAACGCACACATATTATTCTAGCAATGCCCATTTCTTTGGGCGGAATTAAATAGGCAATGTCGGTATGGCTCCTCACAATGGACAAGACTGCCTCCTCATGAGTAACCTGGCTGCACAGCGTTGTGCCTCTCTTTTGTCTGCCCTGTGCATCCTTGGATTGGGGGAGATATGGACTTCACCTCCACAACCTCAGTGTGATGACTCCCCCTGACGCTTTCCCAGATACCCTCCAGATGTCAACTCAGAGGAGGATAAACCAGTTCCAGGCACGTCTGGTGGGGAGTTGATCAATGGCTCCAAGCAGCTGTCTGAGAGGGATTTGGCTGAAGCACAGCTGAAATAAGATAGCCCTGAGGCTTCAGGTCTGGAAAGCACGCAGCTGATGAGGAAAAGGAACTGCCTTCTGCACCTGATCTAAGAACTTGTACTGTAGGGCAGAGAAAAGGCAGGAGCAGCAAAGGTCAGCCAGATTACTCACCCTTCTTGATCGGCTGCACCAGAAGCTGCCTATTTAGCACAGGAGACAGATGGAGGCGATGCTGTGTTCATTTCCTAACTCTGTGTTTTCTGGTTGTTGTGATTCTTGCCTTGCTTTGGATTGACACCGTGCCTTGATTTGGATAGTGCCTTGTAAACACTGGACTTTTCTTCCCTCGTGAACCCTCTTGTGTTGTAGATTTGATTTTGCCTGGTGGGTTTATTTTGATTGAGAAACTTTCAAGTGCCTTCTGGACCCATTGGCCATTGCTCTGTGTGGACTAGCATTGGTCTGCTTGTGGCTAGACTTAATTGGGACAGTACTGGATTTTGGGCAAAGGGAGTTGCTGGGGAATATAATAAACCCATTAAATCATAGTTATATATGTGTGTTTGTATGTGTGCTGGACAGCACTCTCATTGACTGCAGGCACCTGATCCTGGTCTTTGCCTGAAGCCTCCAGGTTAACCTGCTGCAGCTGTGTTTCCCTCTACTCAAGCTCAGCCTGTTGCCTGACAGCCATTTCGACTGTGGCTGCTCCATCAAGCTGGAGCCCTCTACTCCCTGGTCCATGTCTTCATGCATCTCCATGGTCCCTTCCCCAAAGGTGCCAGGACTTGGCTCATCCCCCTCCTCCTCCTCTGAACTCATGTCTGGAGAGGAGGCCAGAGGCAAATCTGTGAAGACTCCTCCCTTGAGTTCAGCCTGTTCATCTCCTACAGACCTTGGGAGAAAGCCACATACTGGGGAAGAACCACACTTAGGGAACAGTTGAATAAGAAGCAGCTTTGTCCACAGCAGGAAACAGCTCAAAGGGATCATCCCTAGTTTCTTGTGTTATAAAGGCGATGGGGGGAAAATGTACTTTCAGACTTTCAAGATTCAATTAATGTAACTTTACAATAGAATGGAATTAGTTCATCTGGGCCTGCTTCATGTCTGGACTATCTCTTAAGGCTGACATCATGGTATTCAACAACTTTAGAGGCTCTAGAACAGGGGTCCCCAACTCCTGGTCCATGGACTGGCACCGGGCCGTGGCATGTCAGAAACCAGTCCATTCAAACAAAGCCCCATCCGCAGGATGCAGGCAGTACATAAAACCACACACCCCTCTGGTCTGCAGAAAAACCTCTCTCCACGGAACCGGTCCCTCAAAAGGTTGGGCACCTCTGCTCTAGAACATCCTTCCATCAACAATTAAAAGCTGCTCCGCTGTTATTAATAATGGCCCTCTTCACTTCACTGAAGCTCTAGATGTCACAAGATTCCAAATGACATCACTAGGAGTACAATACATCTCATTTAAATCCACTGGATGCCGCACATATTAATGCAACTCAATTTCTTTAAATTCAGCATATGATGATAATTATATTGCTATCAGAAATATACTTGGAAGGGACATAAGAAAGTAACTAGTGTTATGTAGCAGTTTAGGCGTTAGACTAGGCCAGGGAGATCCCGCTTCAGGTGCACATCCAACATTGGAAAATCATTGTGTGACCTTGAGTTTCTGATTTTCGGTTTAGCATACTGCATAGGTTTCTTGGGGTGGGGGCAGGGAAGGCATCATGGGAGAATGAATAAACTCCAGGATGAAAAATAGACTGTAAATCTAAAAATATAGCAGCAATAACAACAACAGTAATAACAACCACCACAACAAGCCTCTATATTTGCACTTGTAATAAAATTGCTACTTCAAATAAGCATTCAATTATGAAACACTAATGGAGGAGCTTAATATATGTGTCTAAGCGTTATGCACCCCTGGCAAATACAAGATTAGCTGGTGGCATTTTAACAATATTTGCATTCATGGACATGTCACTATTTATGCAACATCTCTGAAAGAAAAATGTGATGATAAAAGAGGATTTGAAAGAAGCCATAGCTGTGTGTAAACTGTGAAGTAAGAGTTTAAACAAACGTAGAGAAAAAAATGCCTCCACAAGATAATTTTTTTAGAAAGTCTCAGAGAAACAAATGTATGCATTTTCTTCTCTGTTCATTATCTATTGCTTTGACCTTCTTTGTTGGCAGCAAATTATCCGATTCCTGACATCCAAAGCCTAAAATCAAAAGACATTTATTTGGCTCTTGGGATATTTATTTTTTAAAATCTAAAACTTACTGAATCAAGATGAAGTGCTATAATACGTCAAAATCAATAAAGCGTAGGTTCAATCTGAAAAATAACATTTTCCGCAAAATAAAAGATTACACAAATGTTCCAATTTGCTAAAAACCCTTTTAATCTGCAAACCTGTCACGTGACAGGATTTATCATAGAGTGAAGAAATTTAATGGTTTTCATTGAACTCAAAAGATTTCTGTCCTGTTGGCCTTGTGGTCTAACTGGTAGTCAAAATGCAAATCTAGGTACGCACCTGTAAACTTTATATTTGGCATCCTCTAATAGGTGTGAATCTTCTTAACTGTTATTATCTTCATCTGGATGCACCCATCCCAAAAGGGAAATATGGGGTATGCCCAATTTATTCCCTAACCTCCCAAGATTTGTCTGGAGCAGTCTTCCCTAAACTGGACATCCTCCGGATGTATGAACTACAACTTTCAGAATTCTGAGTTCCAGAATGCCAACTGTGGAATTCTGGGAGTTTAAATCCATATATCTGGAAGGCACACAAGCCGGGGAGCCTTAGCTTTAATTCTTTGCTATTGGTTTTATAATCACAGAAATAATGAGTTACTTAGTGATTGGAGAAAATATAGCAGTGTCAGGGAATAGCTGCAAATGCAGCACTCGCTAAAATAGGGATATGGCAGTAATCTGATGCTCATTGTCAAATTAGGTCTAAGGGCCTTGGTGTAACACAGTGTGGGAACAATCCAGAGAAAAGAAATATTTTTGGGAATATTAAAAAGGCAGAATATATTTCCCCAAAAGGAATAATGGAAAACATCTTTAAAAGCCAGAAACCTTTCCACACCCCAGCCAGACAACTCAGCAAAAACCAGCTTTTAGAAATGCAGATGTAATAATCCATTCAGGAAGGTTGGAGCCCTCCAGCTAGAAGCTGAAGAGATCAGGAAGACAAAGATCCTTCAAATCTACATACCCCACCTAAACTCTAAGGCAGGATATAATAGGTTTAACCCAACACCATCTAAATACCAGAAAGGCACACTCAGACTCAGGTCAAAGTTTATGACACAGGAACAACTCCAAACAAAAGCCCAAGAAGGTATAAAAGCCCACTCCCTACTACATGTGCTCTTTTTTTTCTTCCAGAGCCATCTTTCTGTCTAGCTCTCCTCTTCAATAAACTGCAACCTTCTTTCTAAAGCAGTTGCCATGTTGTTTATTCCCGGCTTGGACTGGACCCTGATGAAGACATTTCCTTCAGCAACATTACTAATCAGTAATCTGTAATCTGCAGGATAATCACTTTAAATTGTGATTCTAGGGCAGGGGTAGGCAACCCAAAACACTCAAAGAGCCACTTGGACACGTTTCCCACCGAAAACAAAACACTGGGAGCCGCAAAACCCTTTTGATATCTAAAATGAAGATAACACTGCATATATCCTTTTTTTTACCTTTATTATAGGTATGTGTGTGTGTGTGTGTGTGTGTGTGTGTGTATGTTTGTGTGTGTATATATAAAATAAAGATAAAAAAGGATATATGCAGTGTTATCTTCATTTTAGATGTCAAAAGGGTCTCTCTTTCCTGTCTCTCTCTTTCTCTTCTCTTTCTCTTTCCTCTTTCTCTCTTTCCTCTAACTTTCTCTCTCTTTCCTCTCTTTCTGTCTCTCTCTTTCCTCTTTCTCTTTCCTTTCTCTCTTTCCTCTTTCTTTCTAAAACACTGGGA
>NW_015387484.1:243019-258487 GCF_001527695.2 Protobothrops mucrosquamatus | reverse complement strand
CCCCCCCATCGCTTCTTCAGCCGAACGGGCAGGGAGGGGGAGCAGAACGGGAGGCAGCGGCTCCAGTGGCGGCAGCCCCATTGCGTCCTCAGCCAAACGGGCAGGGAGGGGGAGCAGGACGGGAGGCAGCGGCTCTGGCGGCAGCCACTGCAGCATTGTCGGGGTCCCCGTCGCCGCCCCCAGCCCGGCCGCCCCCCCGCTGCATCCTCAGCCACTTCGCCGTCTTAAGAGGAGGGCACCAAGGCCGGGTGCACCATGGGCGGCCGGGCCAACAATGGGGAGTGCTGCCGTGGGGATGAGGGGGGTCCCAATCGCCGCCAGCCCCGCCGCCCTCGCATCCCAAGGTCTTCTCCTGCAGCAACAAGGGCAGCGGCGGCGGCTCCCTGAAAGTGCCCAAGGAAGGCGCCACCAATGGGGCCAAGGTGGGGCCGGGCGGCAGAGAGCCCTGTGGCAGCCAGGCGAGCTTCATGCCTGACTGTCGTCCGGCCCAGGCTGGGGAGACATGTGGCCGGTTCGGCTTCCTGGAGAGCGATGCTCCTGCTGGCCGCCGCACCAGCCATGACTGCCGCCCAGCACGGGGAGACATGTGGCTGGCTCGGCTGCCCAGGGAGTGGCCCGGGAATGGCTCAGGAAGCGATGCCCCAGCCGAGACTGGAACAAGTAAGCCGGGGGGCGCACCACCTGCCCCGCAGCCGCTTGGCAGCAGTGCTCCATGAACTCAGAGCCCCCTCCCTCCCCCCGGCACTGACCCTCTGTCTCCGGCTCTGCTGCTGCTTGGCGCCGGCTGGGCATCGGAGGGGCTGCTATCGGGGCCGCGGTTTGCAGGAAGGCTGGCCCGCTCAGCGGAGGCTCGGGCAGCCCACTCCCAGCGGGGATCTTGGGGCTTCCCTGCATGGCTCCCCAGCCACGTGCGCCTCAGACGGGGCCAGCCCAGGAAAGGGACTTCCTGGCCGCCCTTCTCCCAGGGGGTGGGGCACCCGGGTGCAGGGCCAATCAGGAGCCCTGCGAGGGGGCAAGTCCACATGAGAGAGAGA
Organism: Protobothrops mucrosquamatus; assembly: GCF_001527695.2. Lineage (NCBI taxonomy): Eukaryota > Metazoa > Chordata > Lepidosauria > Squamata > Viperidae > Protobothrops > Protobothrops mucrosquamatus. Next base: position 257,453 of record NW_015387484.1, on the reverse strand, counting down.
GAGGGGGGAAGTGCAAGTGCCTGTCTCTCTCTTTCCTTGTCTCTCTGAGAAAATGGCGGAGGAGGCTCCAGAGCCGCAGGGGATGGCTCAAAGAGCCGCATGCGGCTCCGGAGCCGCAGGTTGCCGACCCGTGTTCTAGGGTAATGATTAAGATGTTGAAATGGGGTTGAAGAAACACATGTTCAAGTCAACCCCTGGCTATGAAAACTCACTGGGTGACTTTGGGTTGGGCACACTGTCTACAGCCTCACCTACCTACCCCTTGGCATTGTGGGGTGGAAATGATGAGAAATTGCCATGAAAGCGCTAAGAAATATTGTTCCAACGTCACTATGTTGTTTTCTGCAAAGTACAATTAAAAAATGGTTAAATTACTTTCTTCCTGACTCAGGAAAGAAAATAAGGGCATGAAAGTAGTCAATGAAAGGGCAAATATATGAGAAAAAGGGGTGGCTGGTAGACAAAAGGCAGCTCATAATTAAGGGAAAAGATGAATAAAACTAGACTGTATTTTATCAAAGTTACCCATTTTTTCCATCAATTTCACTGAGCCCCTTTATTGTTGCTTTGTGATCCATCAGCCTGGTATTGCAAGGGCTGACTGATGATTGCAGGAGGATTAATGTTAGGGTCATAATAAAGGAAAGAAGCTACCACTCCCCTTGATATCTATTAATCTTTGAAGAAGTGATAAATGTCGTAAAGTAAAAAACAAAAAACAAGAGGGCTATAGATTATACATTCTCAATGACTTCCACCCATTTTTTTTTCCTGAAACAAAAGTTTAACGGTGAGTACAAATGACAGGCCTACCCCATTGGTCATAGAGGCAATAATCAGAACCAAACACCAAGCAAGTCTTGGATTTCACTAGTGAAGGATGCAGAGGGAAGGCAGCTGGTATCTACAGTGTTTCAGTTGCTGTTTTCACAATTCCTCCTAAATACCCAGAACAGGTAATGCTCTCCCACCTAACAGGTTAGCTGCCTCCGTGCCTGGAAGGTTTTCCACTGGGAGCCATCAAACATGCCATTTTGTTATTATACCTGCAGTGTGAACTGATAGACAGTGTGAACTGCCAACCTGAAGAGCTTCCAGTGCTTTGTGAATCTTTGGCTATGGCAAATCTAGACAGCATANCAAACCAGTCAGTCCTAGAAGAGATCAACCCCGACTGCTCTTTAGAAGGCCAGATCCTGAAGTTGAAACTCAAATACTTTGGCCACCTAATGAGAAGGAAGGACTCACTGGAGAAGAGCCTAATGCTGGGAAAGATTGAGGGCAATAGAAGAAGGGGACGACAGAGAATGAGGTGGCTGGATGGAGTCACTGAAGCAGTGGGCGTGAACTTAAATGGACTCCAGAAGATGGTAGAGGACAGGATGACCTGGAGGAACGTTGTCCATGGGGACACGACTTCGCAATTAACAACAACAACAACAACAACATGTAAATAAAGGAGGAACAATAAGGGTGTTTTCTCCTCTTCTCCCTGACCTGTTGTCTACAATTTTTCTACAATTTACAGGTAGTCTTCAACTTCTACAATTTACAGGTAGCCCTCAACTTACAACTTACAAAATGATTGTTTGAAGTTACAATGGCACTGAAAGAAATGACTTATGACCGTTGCAAGATAGTCATGTGATTTACATCTGGATGCTTGACAGCTGATTCACATTTATGATGGTTGCAGCGTCCTGGAGTCAAGTCAACTTTTGCAACCTTCTGACAAGCAGACTCAATTGTGGTCGTAGGTTGAGGACTACCTGTACTGCATTTTCTCATAGGAATCAATGGGACAAAATAAATTCACATCAGCTGAACTTTAGATTAATAGCCTGGCTTGGAATCTGCTTGAGTCAGCAGATTCAGGCCACCTGGGCTCAGGGTCACTCTTACTTTGCCTCCTCCCACAGCCAGAAAGAACTAGTCTAGAGCAGAGGTCCCCAACCTTTTGGGCACCAGGGACCGGTTATGTGGAGAGAGGTTTTTCTACGGACCGGAGGGGGCGTGGTTTTGTGTGCTGCTGCATCCTGTGGATGGGGCTTTCCTTGTTTGTGAGGACTGGTTGCTGGCATGCTGCGACCCAGTACTGGTCCATGGACCGAGGGTTGGGAACCCCTGGTCTAGATGGTATCTATGGGAACTGCAGTAGGGAACCATGATATCAAAATCTGGAGCTCTTAGAAGCAGAAATATAAAAACACTATGGCCCTGATGTCATCCTCTCTCTTTGACTGCAGCCTAAGTGACAAAGCATGATCTTAGAAATATATTAATTGGTGATTTCTCTATTTAGTTTTGTATTTTGAAAGTTCTATCCTGATTGGTGAATAACTCATTTCCATGAGTTCATTCCTACAGCCTCAAGACATCCGTTAAATTTATGAGACATTGATCAAATCTAAAACACAGAAATGGTTTGCCATTTCTTTGCAGTATGATCAGCTTATGTTTTCAGATGTGAGCCACGAAGATGTAAGTCTTGAATTATTAACACTGTTTTGCAGACTGGCTTTGGCTTTGGTTGTTAGTGGTCTACCAGCTTATAGATGTCTGTAGAGAGAATCGTCCATAACAATTAGCTCAAAGCAAAACAAAAGAGCTTATTTTTTTAAATAAAAATAAAAATAAAAATCTGAGTTAAAATGAGAAAGTTGGATCCATACTTTGCCTACTGTGAATGGATGGACTCCATTCTTCTTCAGAAGGCTTTAGATGTAATGGAGGTATGTAATCAATTCCCTTTTCTCTTTGCTTCTTGAAACCTGCCCTCAAACAGCAACAAACGTTACCTTGTCCTTTTTCTGCTACTAAGAATATTCTGAGCAGAATTCAGAATGCTACTGCGTGGAAAAGCAAACACAGAATCAAAATCGCTATACTTCCTACATTCACCATTTTTATAAGCATCCGTTGCTTTTAATTTATTGTTTTAAATCTCATTTAGTCTTGGGAAGAAAAAAAATACTAAAAATGTGCAGTGTCAGATGCACTGATGTTCTAAGGCTGCAATTCTACGTGGGATTGCTATCCTTTTCAGTTGCAAGCTGAAAAAGATGATAGCAGTAAGTGGTGTAGTCCATGTTGAGCTGTGGTGGTGCGGTGATTAGAGTGATTAGAATGCAGTATTGCAGGCTAACTCAATGCTCTCCCGAAGTTTGATTCTGAATGGCTCAAGGTTGACTCAGCCTTCCATCCTTCCGAGGTCAGTAAAATGAGGACCCAGAGTGTTGGGGGTAATAGGCTGACTCTGTAAACTGCTTAGAAAGGGCTGTAAAGCACTGTGAAGCGGTATATAAGTCTAAGTGCTATTGATGTTTCATTTTATCAGAGTATTATGGTATTATTTTAGACTGGAATATGGGCTATCTCAGGAATTCTACATTACTTGTCCATGCTTGATCTTCATCAATCATGGGTTAGTCTCTTGGCTGCTTAGTCTCCTCCTGCCATGTTTTTGTCTTAAAGAATTCCTATCCAAGTGTTTTTCTGCTCCATTATAACTGCTCGATCCCAAGGGGTCCTGGGGATGAGGTGGCAAGCCTGTACACTATGGCAAGTGACAGATTATACTTAGGAACCAGTTACTGATATATTTGAGCAGCCAGCAGGAAATCTGTGGATAGTCCCTGTGTTAAAAACAAAACAAAACAAAACAAAAAAAACCTTCCGCTAATATTGTGACAATGTATTTAATCTTCACTATTTCTACTGACAAGAGGATAATGACCAGCCACAGGAGATCTGTCAAATCTCTACATTAATCCTTTTTGCATTATTCAGATCAACCAAACAACCTCAGCAGTTGCAAAACATAACCTTTGATTATAACTATGAAGGGGAGGTTCAAGCATGGTCTTCCTTCCATACTTTGGATATATTCAGCTCTAAACCATGGATCTGAGCTAAAAGTGAAGCATACATTTCTCTCATTTCAACAAGTCAAACTTAAAATTGCTTTTTTGCATGCATCTTGTTTCACGTTTATGCATTTTTATTTATGCACTTTTCATTCCCTTATGGCAGGGGTCTTCAAACTTGGCCCTTTTATGACTTGTGGACTTCATCTCCCAGAATTCCTCAGCCAGGCATGCTGGCTGAGGAATTCTGGGAGTTGAAGTCCACAAGTCATAAAAGGGCCAAATTTGAAGACCCCTGCCTTACGGTATTCTCAGTGTCTTACCAATGATCAAGCAAAAGGCACTGGAGTCAAAAGAAGATTTTCTGTTGCAGGCTTTACTGAAAGAATTACATAGATAATCGAGTAACAATACAATATCACCAGCATGTTTAATCAACCAATAGTAATCCAATACATTGCATTCAAGATCTGGGGAACAGTCTTCCATCTGCTTTAGCTAACCAGTGTTTGCATTATATCTAATGAGAGCTGTGAATACAAAGCACTTCATAATTGCAAACCCTGGTAAAGGAAGGTCAGTGATCACACCCTTAAATATTTGGGCAACTCAATGCTTTGTCTGAAGTGAAATTATTATATGCAGTGAATTAGCACACAGGCTGTGAAACGTCCAGTTTTGCACTTATGCATCGAAATGTTGCAAACAGCTAATGAGTTTTTATGCAAAATTGCAAAAATCTGGCAAAACTTGCATATCTATCATTTTCAACATCCTCACCTAAGATTTCAGGGATTCATACTGCATTTCTGTGATTATTTTTAATTTGGGGTGCAAAATGCCTCCTGAAAGCCTGACCTGGTGCCCTGGTGCCTCAACATTTTCCACTCTCAATCCTTGTCAAATCCTAAGTGAACATGCATGATCCTTTTATGACATTTGATTAAGATCACCCTAAGAAAATGCTTAATGGAAATAACTCATTAAATATGTTTGGAGGAGATGGGAGACATCTCAAAGGTTTGGAGGGTCATAGGGTTCTAATATGGTTTAATTTTTTCCAACTACTTATTGGACTGAGTACAATTAATATTCATAATGATGACACACCAATACACTGTGTGGTTTTTCAAAATAACCTGATGAATTTCGTACAGAAAATACTATTAAATAGCTATTAGTCATCATAGGAAATTGGCATCAAATGAGCAAGGACAAGAAAGAAGAAACAAGCACTCCCAAATCCATTTCAACAAACCTCATAGCATCAATGTTGTTACCTAATCAGGTAGTCCTCGACATATGACCACAATTGAGCCCAGAACTTAGGTTGCTAAGTGAAAAAATTATTAAATGAGTTTTGCCCTATTTTACAACTTTTCTTGCTACGTTTGTTAAGTGAATCACTGTAGTTGCTAAATTAAAAACATGGTGGTTACGTGAATCTGGATTTCCCATAGACTTTGCTTGTCAGAAGATTGCAAAAGAGGATCACACACCACGGGACACTGCAACTGTCATAAATATGAACCAGTTGTCAAGCATTTGAATGTCAGTCATGTGACCATGGGGATGCTGCATAAGTGTGAAAAATGGTCGTGAGTCACTTTTTTTAGTGCTGTTGTAATTTCAAATCATCACTAAATGAACTGTTGTAAGTTGTGGACTATCTGTAATGAAGTGTCTTTTTTTAAAAAAAAAACACCACCAAGATCAAGGAGGTACAACTATCCAACAGTTGAACCCTGACCTATATATTTCCGCTATTGCAATTAGTAATTCATGATCATCATTAGACCCTCTGCAAAGCACATTGGGCAGCAAGTGTTTTCCAGTGGTTTCGATCCCGTTGTCCCAAGGGATATTAACAATCTTAAGATTTTCTTCAAGTGTTTGGTGCCAAGTTTTCCAAGGCTGGTCTTGTTTTCTCTTTCATTCATGAGGTGTTCAACATGGTGCAATTTTTGGAGGTCAGTCTTTAGGCCGATATATAAGATATGGCCAACAAGCATATTTGATATTCATTCACAGTTCTCGATAGGTCTTCTAAAACTAATCTTTGTAGTACCTCTTCATTAGTGATGTGCTCACGATATGAGATGTGGAGGATTCTTCTCAAGTAGCGCTGTTGGAAAAACATTTAACCATTTAAACATCTTGGTTGTACACAGTGGTGGGATTCAGCTCGTTCATACCAGTTTGGCAGAACCGGTAGCTAATTTTTTGTTACCCAGCCCCAGAATAGACTTCCGGAAACAGCATCCACACAGAGAACCAGTTGTTCACATATTTGAATCCCACCACTGGTTGTACACTTCCATGTTTCACAAGCATATATTGCAATTGGTATAACACTCTTGAAGAGTTTTATCGTTGTAATAATATTTATGGCTGTCATAGACCAAATTGGGTGCATGTGTTGAAACACAGCCATTGTCATCCCATTTGGATGGTTAATGTCCTTATCTGTACCTTCATCAATAGACAGAATGCTAGCAAGATAAGTAAATTGTTGGACTTGTTCTATAGCCTGGCCAGGAACTGTTATAAGTATATTATCTTGAGCACTTCCCATTTGCATAAACTTGGTCTTCTCAAAATTTATACATAAGCCAATCTTGTTGTAATCTTGCTGTAAACATGTAAGCGAAGCAATCATTACAGTAGCATAATACCTCCAGCAGCTTTGCAGTACTGATTATTGAGGAGCAACAACAGGAGTATTCTGCAGTATCACACTTGGGTCCTTTGCTGAGCATTTGGTCTACCTGACATTACATATCAGAATGATGAACTAGAGAAGACTTGGATCAGAACCAACATGCCCCTTCTTGGAGCTTTTTCAGATATATTCTATTTTTCTGAGTCTATCTGATGATTTCATGGTAAAGAGACTATTTTGAATGGGCAGCAGTTGATAAGACTTTCATTGCTTAGTGCTGAGATGTAGCTCAGCACCTTCTGCAGCCATGCCAACTGCCTGTGTTGTAAACAGGCTACTACAGAGCTCCACTAACATGACTGCAAATGTGATAAACTGTGCCTGCCAGAAGTGCTAAAGAGCATACAGAATCATGCAAACTAAATGGATTTTTGAAAGCCTCTTGGTCTATTTTTAGGCCAGGCCAACCTTTTAGTCACAAAGTGTGAAGTGGCAATAGTAGCACATATAGATTGTACAAGCTAGCAAACCTTGTTTGCTCTTTCCTCTTGCTGTCATTCAGCAGGCTGGTACTGTAAAAGACAAGGGAATGCCGTGTTTTAGAGAACATCCAAGGACAGAACTGAAACAGATTACTGAGGAAGCCTCCAGAACCTGTACACTTTCAGTTAGGACTTTGGATCGCCCTGATTCATCTCGTCTGTTGTGAAATTATGAAGCATTCAGACATAGGTCTTCTCAACCTATGCTTCATGCTGCCTGTGGAAGGAATCTTAGACAATACAACATCACTACATCTGGGTATATTTGGATGGACTGCTTTAGATTCCTAGGGATAATCTCCAAGAACATCAGTAAACTTAACCTGAGGAATATACAGAGTGCAAGAGTGCAAACAAATCTTTTCTCTAATGTCCCGAAGTTCCCAACTGCTTTAGCAATTGTTGAATTGTAAAAGGTTGCGAGAGTGTTTGGTTAAACTTTCTTGTAGTTCTCCTTACAACTGAAGCCTCGCCGTTATCAGGATTCCTGATTCAGAATTTTATAGATTGTTTGCCTTGCACAACTTTTCTCAGATTTTCATTCTAAATGTTTGAAGATCTCCAAAGCAGCCAAAATATTTAAAGCAGTTTTTTTCCCCACGCTCAGGTTCTTCCCTGTCTTAGTTCTATCTTTCTTGTGGGCCAACACCCACTCAAATCTTTTACTGGAGTCATCTAGACCAGTGGTTCTCAACCTGTGGGTCGGTACCCCATTTGGGGTCGATTGACCATTTCACGGGGGTCGCCAAGCAAGGCTGTCCGCCATTTTTTTTGACCGCCATTTTTTTTGTCCGCCATTTTTTCCCCTTTTCCGGCGGGTGCCTTACCTCCCTTGGGCTGGGCCAGCTGGTGGTCGGCCTGCTCCGTCTCTGCCACTTGCCAGCTACGCCTCGGCCGGCGCAGGGGGCAGAACCACGCATGTGCGGCGCTCCTGGGCAGGGAAAGTCCTCGACTTACGACCGGTTGGGTAGTCCTCAACTTACGACCGGTTTAGTCCTCGACTTACGACCGGTTTAGTCCTCGACTTACGACCGGTTGGGGTCACGGCATTAAAAAGGTTGAGAACCACTGATCTAGAACTATTGTGATGTTCTTCCATTGGAGGATTATATTCTATAGCAGCGCCTGAAGAAATAAAGGAGTTGATTTTCTATATAGTTTTTCTATTCTCTTTGTAGTACTTCAGTTCTCCCAAGTCAAGTTCTACAGTATTACAGTTGTAAACAAATTTGACCATGAATTCCCCTGGAAGTGAATATGGATGTTGAGTTCCCACATCACGTTGAAGCAAATGCTTGCATCAAACGGAGTCTACTAGTATTTGTCTTTCTACGAGCAAAATTTCATGAAACGCTGTCACGATAATGAAAGCAGCATGCAAATAGCAGTACTTCCATCTAAAAAAGAGTACTAAATGTTGGAGGAATTTACATTTTAAAGGTCTGCACCAGAGAAATGTATATGTCAAGAAATGAAAGCAGAATGAATTTTTTATATATATATTTAAAAAAAAACTTGAGCAATGTACTTCAACAGTAATACAAATTAGGGAAAGACACATTCCAAAAGCTCAATTTCTTAAAATATGCTGTAGACATAAATGGCCACAGAATTTTGTACAACTTTTTTTTAAAGAACTATGGAAAAAAAATTATTGGCACACTGTTCTACTAGTATGGGAACAATAGAGAATTTTAGTGATTTCCACATCCCTAGTAATGAGTCAGGCCTAGACATACCTGCATTATTAATATTTATTATAAATATTATTTATTAATATTTATTATTATTATATCACAGACTCAGCCAGATGTTCAGACTGGATTTGGTATTTTTATCCACCCATCAAAACTGGATTTGGTATTTTTATCCACCCATCCTCCCCAAGGACCTGGAATAGGTAGATGTTTATGTTTGATAGTGTTAGACCAGACATGTCAAACTCGCGACATCACGTGACATTGCGCAACATATCGGGACAGTTTTGCCATTGCCGGCAATGGGATGGGCGCGGCTTCCGGATGATGCATCCAGCCCATGGGCCGGCAGTTTGACACCCCTGTGTTAGACGGTATTGTTGTAGGATGTAAGTTGTTCTGAGAAAGCTGATTTTTGCAAGTGACTAATGGTGAATTTGTTAATTCCAAAGATGTTCAAGTGGTGTTCCAGTATCGAGATTGCCCCCAAGATGCCTATTACTATTGGTACTACCTTTGTTTTCTTTTACCACATTTGTTCTATTTATATTTGCAGACTTTGCATTTTGTTATCTTCTCCAATTCTTTCTCTTCTGTTCTGCTGTCTCCAGTACTGCCACATCCATTATCCAGACTTTTTTGTCTTTCTTATTGACAATTGTTAACTCTAGCATGTTATTGGCAGGTGCCTGTCTGTCTGAATTCCAAAGTCCCAGAGCACTTTAGCTGCTTCATTTTCTATTACTTTATCTCTTTTATGGTCCCACCATTCCTTGCTTGCAGGCCAATGGTATTTCTTGCAGGTCTGCCAATGCTACTTTGTCATGCCATTGTTTGCAGTCAGTCTGGGAGGTCTTCTTGCAGCAGCTAATCAGATGATCCACTGTTTTTCAGCTTCTTTGCAAAGGTGGCACTTGGTGTCTGATGATGTCTTCTCAATTCCAGCTTTGTTTGCATTCATTCTTAAGGCTTGGTCTTGTGTAGCCAGAATCAGCCCCTCTGTCTCATTCTTCAACTTTCCTGCTCTTAGTCATTGCCTGATCTTGTTATTATCTATTTTCCCTCCTATTTTTTTTTTATATACTGACCATGTAATGTCCCATGCCTTTTTTTTCTGTTCTTCATTTGATCTTTCTTGTAAGCCAGTTTGGTCTTTCCAGTATTCAGTAGGCCTTCCCGGTATAGTAGCTTCAGTATATCTTTTTCACTATCCTTCAGATATTTTTCCAAAACCCTTTCCCCCCACCCTTCACTGTGTTATGTACTTGCAATATTTCATGCTCACCTATTTTCCTTGGTAAGTAGATGTCACTGTGTAAGAAATTTTATGAACTGGAATAGCCATAGCAACAAACCAGTTAATGAGAATTGTTTTTGATTAAGACACAGTATTGGCTGTATGAGGCATGTGATCCAGCCTAGGTCTGGGAGTATCTTAGTCTTCTCTGTGTTGTGTTTTTCTGATCTCCAAGTTAAGAGTTGTTGATGTTCCCCAGAGCTGAATGAAACTGTATGTATCATGTTTATACAGTATATATTTTATAGATAAAGTTTTTCTAAACTATGCCTCCTGCTCATTTTGAATGTGTGCTTATTTTTTGGCCTTATTTTTGCACTGGAAAGCTGTAAAACTCTATCAGTAAAGTCTGTCAACGTCACTGCATGGATGAAGGACATGATTCATTGTCATTACTTTTCTGGTCTTCTTATCCAGGACTTTTAGTTGTGTCTGAGTCCAGTCGACTATTCTAGCTGTGTATCTATTGACTGGTCTTAATTGCATTGATGGAATTTCCTCCACCAAATTTGGACTTTAAGCTTTTCTTAAATCTCTTGATGTATTCACATTTCTACCCTTTTTCTTGACTTCAGTGTGCTTGATATTGTCAACTTGAAGGATGCCCAGGTATTTGACATCATCTTCATCAAGACTCTTGATGTTATTTCCATAGGGCAGTTTTCACTATTTTTTCCCCATTTGATGCTGAGCAAGCACATTTGTACAGTCCAAACTCCATTGCAATATCTTAGCTGTATATAAGGGCAGTGTTGAGCAGCAAATTATATTATGTATTATTATGGTTTGTCACACAGTCAGTCAGATATTCAGACTGGATTTGGCATTTTTTGTATTATATTATATTAGTGTATTATTCTCTTGAGATGATTTAATCCTATATCAATGGGATTATTTAAAAGCCCTCTTATATTTACTCATACAATTGGTCAGTACCACCTTTTTCCTCCTGACAGCATTTAATAGATCTCTTTTACTCATGACATCTGTGTGAAATGGTAAGGAAGCTGTTTGCTTAATTGATATGTGAGTATGTCCTGGGAGGGGGGGAAGGTCAGGATTCGAATCTCTCATAGCTTATTAAAATTCCATTGTACATACACTAATTACTTCCCAAACAAATTATTGTAATGTGACTTATATGGAGATGCCTTTGCAGGAAATTCAAAAGTTGTACTGTAGTGAGTCCAAAATGCAATAGCCAGGTTTTGTTGAATATTGTACTGGCTTCCTATATGTATCAACAATGTGTTTTAGGTGTCTACATTACATCTATACTCTATACAGCATTTTCCTTTATTGTTTATTATTTGTATTGTTTTATAGAATCTTTGCTATATTCTGAGTTATTAATACCCTTATTGTAAAGCACCACGAGCTGCTGTATCAAGAGTATATAATTTTGACAATCCATAAATAAACAGCATAAGCAGATGCATGCCAGGTGTATTACTTTGTTGGCCTTCCTCTGCATCATTAATACATAAGCAATAGCTTTTGTGGAATTTTGAAATCAATGGCAGATGAAGAGTTCAAATAAAAATAGGGATAAATGTACTGCGATAAACTATACTTTGAACAAACAAAGAGAAATATAGGACAGATGTGAAACAGTTGCAATAAACTGAAGTAAAAGTCATTGATATATATATACGGCTGAAATACATCACAATTTCATAGAAGAAGCTGGAAATAAAAACTACCACCTATATGGGAGCATCTGTTTTTGCATTTCATTTACTTGCGCATTCTGGGACTGATGTGTCTCTTTATCATTTTATGTTGCTTCGCCATGCCACATTCAAAAATGAGATCAATCAGCAGCCAAGAAAATGAAACAGAGCAGAAAGCTACTCTTGGAATGTATAGTATGGATAAAATTGATGGTTAATTTTAAAATCTAGGTCTAAAACGAATAACCAGGAATGTTTGAAAATGCAATGTGTATCTAGAAAATAGATACCTAAGTCAGAATTTTAATAAAAGTATCTGATGTGATTGCTAATTAGGGCTGACATGAAAATTCAAACATTTGCTACTAGGAATAATGACTCTTAGTGGAAAGTGGCAGAGACACTGAAAGAGACACATCATTAGCACAATCATGAAGGAAACTGAAAGGCCCAGTGGCCTTTTCCAGTTCTGGATTATCCATCTTCATCACATGCTATCTCACTCCAGCCCCCCTACAGAAGTGACAGCAGGGAGCAGAGATTGTGACCCAGAAACAAGTCTTGTAATATCGCCATAAAAAAGGTGTTGTACATTAAACCCTGAAAAAGTTCTGAGTTATGTTTGTGCTATAACCAGGACAAAGATCTTGGCAAAAAAAAAAAAGTTTTAGATGATAAAACTCAGACCAATTGCTAGTCTTCCTTTTCTTCTAATGCTGAAATAAGAGAAACGACAGTAGGGTTTGGTTTACGTCCACAATTGGGACCAGAATTTCCACTGCTAAGCAAGGTGGTTGTTAAGTGAGTTATGCCTGATTTTATGACCTTTTTTGCCATGCTGGTTAAGTGAAGCACTGCCGTTGTTAAGGAATCATGTGGTGGTTAATCAAGTCTGACTTTCCCCGTTGATTTTGCTTGTTGGAAGCTGGCACGGTGGATGATCATATGATCCCGGGAATGCCACAACAGTCATATAAATACATGCAGGTTGCCAAGTGCCCAAATTTTGCTCACGTGGCCATGGGGAGGGTTAAGTGCAAGTCACTTTTTTTTTCAGTGCCACTGTAATTTCAAACAGTTGTCAAACGAATGTTTGCAAGTCGAAGAATATCTATAGTATAATTTCCTTGGGTTCTAGGCAGGATTCAAAAAATAGAACAGACAGCCTGTATTTTACAGAGGTCCAAATTTTAAGGGGTGTGCTCCACATTGCAAGAAATAATGTGAATTTATGTCAACATATAAATATAGAACCATTTAAAACACCCTGCTGTAGCAGCAGTCGGCTACTCATGACTCCTAGTCCATATGGACCTCCAGGCTTTTTTGTGCTCCAGCAATGCTGTATAATATTTGATTGTCAAAATCTCTGAATAATGGTAGATCAATTTCCCACTGATTTTCTTGTTAAGCTTAAAAAGCTCTCAAAAACTAGCCCCAAAGTTGCCTTTGAGATGAATGGCTATCAACTTCTTCCTATGATATTTGAACAACAACAATCATGTTGCCTGTCCCTGCTGTATAAAATAAAATGCAAACACGAGCAAAGACTTAAAAAAGAATATTAAAACATTTAACTGACCCTCCCATCAACTTTCTCCAGCTGCTTAACGGCAAGTAAAATAGCTTGATGTCTTCCTCAAATTTGATGAGAACATTAATTCATATGAGTTTAAATGTGAAACAGCGTAGTTTTAGTATGCATATTTATGTCTTATACAATGTGTGGATTTTACTGCCCCAAGCTTTATTCCAAATTAAAATTCTATACAAAATAGCTTAGGAATGGAGAAGGGCTGCCCTATAGATATTGCTAAGCTACAGAACACCCTAGAAGTCTATTATTTGGACCTGTATTAGTCAGGGTTAAGACCTGACCATTGGGTATTTGATTACCTGGGCCTCTTTTGAGATCTGAATGGAGATAATTTACTATTCTGATTCTTTTTAGAACTCTCAGTAGCCTTTGGTATCATCAAAACAAAAGTATCCTTCTGGACTGGCTGCAGGGAATAGGGATTGCAGATATTATACTGCTTGAAATGGATCTGCTTCTTCGGTGGTTAGTTTTAGTGATGATGGTTGGGAGGGGGGAGAAATCAGCATCAAGGTTACCCCCTTGTAGGATGCCAAAGAGTTAAATTCCCCCACACACACACTTTGTTATTTAACATCTACATAAAGCTGTTGGGGGAGCATTTAGGGTTATGGTGTCATCAATAAGCAGATGATACCCAACTTTACATCACAGCACCAGGCTAGGCTGGAAATGCTGTTGAAATTTATCCCAGAGCCTAGATACCGTATGACTGTGGCTTAAACTAAAACCCTGTTTATACATTGGGGTTTCTCTAAACCCCCTGTTTTGTCTTTGGATGGTGTTGCACTTATCCCGAACTGGCAGGTATGTGACCTTGAGGTTCTCCTGGACTTCCATCTCCTTTTGGATCACAAAGTAGAGTCCATGGCAGTTTCAGCTGATATGCCAATTGCAGCCTTACTCATGCCTTCATCACTTCCTGATTAGACACTGCAAGCATTCCAAATGGAGTTGCCTTTAAAACCCACCTGGGAGTTTCTTTTATATATATACCTCTACCTCTACCTCTACCTCTACCTCTACCTCTACCTCTATCTATCTATCTATCTATCTATCTATCTATCTATCTATCTATCTATCTATCTATCTATCTATCT
>NW_015387484.1:241674-242801 GCF_001527695.2 Protobothrops mucrosquamatus | reverse complement strand
TCGCCAGCCGGCACTGTCTGGCTGACGGCACCCTGAGGAGACCCACTCTGTGGGAGCGTACCGGCCGATGGGAGGTAATCTGAGGCAGAAGGTGGTCTCGGAGATATCCAGGTCCGATGCCATGGAGCGCTTTGAAGGTGATAATCAACACCTTGAAGCGCACCCGGAAAGCCACCGGCAGCCAGTGCAGCTCGCGCAGTAAGTCCCTCCCAACACCGCCCGCGCGGCTGCATTCTGGACTAACTGGAGCCTCTGAGTGCTCTTCAAGGGGAGCCCCATGTAGAGAGCATTGCAGTAGTCCAGGCGGGAGGTGACAAGGGCATGGGTGACTGTGCGCAAGGCGTCCCGGTCCAGAAAAGGCCGCAACTGGTAGATCAGGCGTACCTGATAAAACGCCCCCCTGGCCACGGCCGCCAACTGGTCTTCCAGTGTCAGCCGTGGGTCCAGGAGGACACCCAGATTGCATACCCTCTCCGAGGGAGCCAAAGTTTCGCCCCCTATAGTTAGCGACGGGGTCAGCTGACTATGCCGAGGCGCCGGCAGCCACAGCCACTCGGTCTTGGAAGGGTTGAGCCTGAGTCTGTTCCTCCCCATCCAGACCCTTACGGCCTCCAGGCATCGGGCCATCATGTCAAGGGCATCGTTGGGGTGGCCTGGGGTGGAAATGTACAGCTGAGTATCATCAGCGTACTGATGGAAGTCCACCCCAAAGCCACGAATGATCTCCCCCAGTGGCTTCACATAAATATTGAACAAGAGGGGCGAGAGGACCGACCCTTGTGGCACCCCACAAGTTAGGGGCCTTGGGGTCGACCTCTGTCCCCCTGCCAATACAGACTGCGTACGGTCGGTGAGGAAGGAGGAGAACCACCGCATGACAGTGCCTCCCACTCCCAACTCCCCCAGGCGCCGCAGCATGATACCGTGATCCACGGTATCAAAAGCCGCTGAGAGGTCCAAAAGAACTAGGACAGAGGAATAACCCCTGTCCCGGGCCCTCCAGAGATCATTCACCAGCGTGACCAATGCCGTTTCCGTGCTGTATCCCGGCCTGAAGCCCGACTGGAGCGGGTCCAGATAGACTGTTTCCTCCAGGTGCCGAGGGAATTGCTGCGCAACCACACTCT
>NW_015387484.1:224996-239056 GCF_001527695.2 Protobothrops mucrosquamatus | reverse complement strand
CTGTGCCGCTGTGCCGCTGTGCCGCATCCCCCGCCTGGGCCGCTGGGCCGCTGGGCCGCTAGGCCGCATTCCCCGCCGCGCCGAGATCTCGCCGAGCCGGGACCTTCACCCACGACTCCGCCCGTAGCTCCACCCAGCCGAAACCAGGTGGTCGCGCGGCAAGCTGCTGGCTATCTCCACTCCCCGAATTCAGGGTTGCTGAGCACCCCCGACCCTCTGGAGGCTCCCCATCTCCGCTGAGGACTCTGCGGAGTCACGGAGCTAACCCCAGTAGGTCCGCCATCTTAATGTTCAAGTATCGAATAGTTAAGTTCTTACTCTCTATCCCATTTTTAAAGCCATTGATAAAATAAGTTGCATGTTTGAAAATATTCTATATCTTCTTTTTCTTTAATCCTCAATGTAATTCCGTCCATTTCAGTACAGTACAGTCCAAGATTTACTTGATTATCTCTCCATCCAGTGGTGTTTCTTCATTTTTCCAGGCCTGAGCAAATACAATCCTCGCTGCTGTTCATACATGTAATATTAGATATACACTTTGTTTATCAATTTTTTCTGGAATTATACCTAGTTAAAAAAAAGGTCAGGTTTAAAGTCTACGTGTTTCCCTAACATTTTTTCTAACCAAGTATGTATTTTTGTCCAAAAAGTTTTTGCTTTAACACACGTCCACCACAGGTGATAATATGTACCAGGTTTTTGGTTGCACTTCCAACATTTACCAGACATATTTTTAAACATTTTTACTAATCTGGCAGATGGCAAGTGCCATCTATAAAACATTTTATATAGATTTTTTATACAAAGTTGCCATTGTCAATTTATAATTTCTTTCCCATAAATTTTGCCATTTGTCTAATCCTATATTATATCCAAAAATTTTCTCCCATATTATCATTGTTTCTTTCACTTGTTCATCTTCCATTTTCAAATTCAATAAAAAGTTATACAATTTCTTAATCCGTTTTTCATCAGAAGTCAGTAACATCTGATCAAACATTGTCTGATAAAAACCATATATTTTAATATCTTTATCATATCTCAATTGCATTTGCAGTCAAGGCCACCATGATGAGTCAATACCCTGATCTTCCAACTCTTGTTTAGATTTTAATTTCCCATCTCTATTCAGAATATCCTTATATGTTAAGATTTTCTCTGATTTAACTAAATTTGGGTGTACAAATGCTTCCATCATTGATAGCCATCCTGGGATTTTCGTATAAATTTTTGGTTTTATCTTTTCCCATACAGATAATAATGCATTTCTTATGTAGTGGTTTTGGAAATATCTATGGATTTTATTCTTTTCATACCATAGGAAAGCATGCCATCCAAGTTGTAGGTCATGTCCTTCTAAATATAACAATCTTTTATTTCTAAGGTTTATCCATTCTTTTAGCGGTGTTATAGCACATGCTTGGTAGTATAAGACCCAATCCAGTAGTCCAAATCTTCCATTTTCTTTAGCTACTTGTAGCATTTTCAGTTTAATTCTAGCTTTTCTTCCTTGCCAAATGAATTTCAAAATTTCAAAATCAATTTATTCAGATCATCAGAAAACTTTTTCTCTATTTTTATAGGTACTGTTTGGAATAGAAAGAGAAGTTTCAATTGATGCAAGATGTAGGGACACAAATGTTCACACATGTTTCCTAGTATGGACATATTATACATGATACAGTATGTTGGTCCTTTACTGGTTTCCTAATAATTTTCAGGTGCAATTTAAAGTGTTAATTTAACCTATAAAGCTCTTTCTTGGAACCAAGTTACCTGCAAAAATGCATCTCCCCACTAGAGTTAGCCCAGCCATTTTGATCATGCTGGGAGAAGCAGCTGATTGGCCCCCATTTCCAGGAAGTCAAGGAGGCCAATGCCATGAACCATTATTTTTCAGTGATGGTACAGGTTCTCTTCCACTAGCCTCCCATTGGAGGTCCACTTGTACCATTATTAATTGCCTTCAGGGGAAAAAAACTTTTTAGGAAAGACTTTGGGAGCTTGACACCATGGTGTTGTGTTACATTGCATATCCTTATTTGTGAGCCCCAAGACTTCTGAGATTGCAATGGGATACAAATTTGAGAAATAAGATAAATAAATAAGACCCAGCAACCCTCACCACTGGTCACATTGCTACGACTGCAGCAACTGTGGTTCAGAAAGATTAAAGGTCCCCAACAGATTCTCATTTCTGACTTCGAGAAATGTAACCATTTGAATTTCAGTAATACATTCTAAAAGAAAGAATGTCTAACCAAGAGGACTGAGTGATAGAAGATATCTTATGAGTGATAGAAGGAAGACAATTATTGTGACAGATCTCTCAAAAAGATGGATGATATCATGCTGAGCTCAAAGACAATTGTAAATTGAACTGAAAGAAATTGAACTTGGAGAAAGATCCGAAGTAAAATGAGAGAGGCAGGTCAAGTCAGGAACAATACCAGAGCTATGTTGGAACATGACTGCACCAGAGGGAATGTTAACTTGATCACCAACACCACATGCTGAAGTTTTGAGCACTGTTTAATTGTATTGCTACCATTCATTTAACAGTTTTACCAGATGCGGTTTAATATAGGCTCATGCACAACTGCTAAGAGAAACACAAATGCAAATTCTCTCCCTTGCAAACATAACAGAACTTTCTAATTACTGCAATTGGGGAAACCTTCTGATTACAGGAATCAAGACAGAAACTTTATATTTCTTTTCTATATAGACATTTTTTCTCTCTCTCTTTTTAGGCATTTTTCTGAAAGAACTCCCCCACCCTGTGCTTACAATGTCATCATGTGCTTATCCAGCAGTTGTGTCTTTTCAGCAGGTTGCCTCTATCTTACAGAACAATCTTCTTCCTAACATATGGTTGGCAGTGACACTGCCAGCCTTTAGAAACACTGTCAAGATTTGGCTCTTTCCCCAGGCCTTTGGGTCATGATGTGCTGCAGTCTCCCTTGCATAAGGGTGTCATTGCTGTTTGGATCACCAGTTTCATTGTACCTTGCAGTTTTGTATTCCTTTGTTTGGGTTTCATTACCTTCCTCTGTTCCTTCCTTCCTTCCTTCTGCCTAGAGTCACATTGGTTGAGATGGGTGGTCACATAAATGTTCAAAATAAATACCCCAATGACAGATCACACCAGAGGTCACAACAGTGATTTAGTAAGTGCATTTGCCTAGGTGAGATCCTCAGTTCAGTCACTTGGGAGAGGTTCAGTGATCAGAACCAAATTTTCTCTTAAAATGTCATAAATGATTCAGCACTTTAGCAGACTCTTTTAAGGGCTGCTTGGCAAACTGTTAGGAGCTGCTTTGAGAAATGGAGTAGGTCTAATAGCCTTCCTATTCTCTTTCCTTCTCATGCCAAACAGCCCTGCTATGGAACTACGAGAATGACCTTGGGAGATAGGAGGAAGAGGCGCAGAATTAGACAACAACCAGGTAAGAGGCAGTTTAGACTACAGAAGAAATGGGGTGTGGGACAAGGAAAGAGAGATGTATTTTCAGACTTGCAAGTTTCTGTTAATTCAATCTTACAATAAAGTCCACTAAATTACCACAATACCTCAGGCACCTCCAAATCATTACATCTAATCCCACATATTATGGAATAGCAGATAGAGCTTCTAATAAAATACAAAAGTTCTAAGAATGTAGGAACTCCCAGTGCTTCTGGTTTTACAAATTAAATATTAGAATTTGGCTGGAAGAAATGCTTGTCTCCTATCCCCCGGGTGTCTGCAACAAGCCAATTTTAAAACACTCCAAAGCCACCATCTTCCACAGCAGTCCCAGTGATTTTTATATGAAGCACATGTTGATCCAAGCTAAGAAAATAGAACAGAGAAAAGCAAACCAGATCTTTGTATCCTGATTCACTTTCAGGCTTTATGCTGACAGAAGCTGCATTCTATTTGCTGTACAACGGATTCAGTTAATTAGTGATGAGAAAGTGAGACCTAAGCAGGACATTGAATTGTGCCAAGAAAATTGCTGGGTGATGCTCATCATCTCCCACTCACAGAATTTTGCAGGAGATTCTGATGACACCAGTTTCCGCTTGCAGCCCCCTCACGTTTGCACATTCTTTCTTTCATCATTTTCCCTACCCTTTCTTTCAAAAGCAAAAATTATTGTAGTGGAAAAGATGGAATAACTACTCTTTTGGGGTAATCTTAGAAGTCTATCTGGGATCCCTTATAAAAGATTTGCACTTTCTAGCACCAATTTCTCCAAAGGAAAGTGTTTTTCTAAAACCTGAACAAGGTCTTTACAGTGTGACAGTTCTAACCATTAGGTAAACAGGAGGCTTTGCTTAAAATTATTCTCCTTTTTCGAGATAAACTATAGCAGTGATGGCGAACCTTTTAGAGACTGAGTGCCCAAACTGCAACCCAAAACCCACTTATGCATCGTCGGGTGCCGGGTGGGTGTGGCCATTGGCTTGGTTTGGCCCATTGGCTGGGTGTGGCCAATTGGCTGGGTGTGGCCCATTGGGTGGGCATGACTGGGTGGGACTAAAAAGTTCAATCAATCAATTCCAACTTTGCAAGATCTTTTGTTTCCCCGCAAGTTGCAATTGACTGATTGATTGAACCTTTTTTTTTTTTGCACATGGCAGCGGAGGCCTAAAGCGAAAAGGTTTTATAAAACCCAGCTGAAGGCCTAGGACTGGGGCGACGGTGCGCGTGCCCACAGAGAGGGCTCTGAGTGCCACCTCTGGCACCCGTGCCATAGGTTCGCCACCACTGAACTATAGCCATGCAAACTCTTTGAAGGAGTGCTTCATATTGATGAAGACTTGCACACAATCTTCACAAAGATTCTTGTTCGATCTTCACAAGCCAACTAATCCTCACAAATTTCTTATTGGCAAACTTTAGGTACACGCAAAGAACGTGCATATTATCATCTCCTAAGTCTTCCATAGAGTGACTGGAAGCCCTGGATGAGACGCTTAGAATAATGCAAATCACCTCACAGAGAATAACTGTGAAGTGCTCCTTCAGGGGCACTATGGCTCAGTGGTTAAAGACGCCGAGTTTGTCATCTGGAAAGCTGACAGCCTGTGTTCAAGACTTGAGTGCTGCACGACAGGGTGAGCTCCTGTTACTTGCCCCAGCTCCTGCCAACCTAGCAGAAAGCATGCAAATGCAAGTAGATAAATAGGTACCACTTTGGTGAGAAGCTAACAGTGTTCCTTGCACCTTGGAGTGTAGTCATGCTGGCCATATGACTACGGAAGCCTCTTCAGACAATGCTGGCTCCCTCAACTAAAAAATGGAGATGAGCACAGCTCCCTAAAGTTGGACACGACTAGACTTCCCTTTGAAGTGAAGCAATCCCATTTCTCACAGGCTTAATATAAAAGGTATTGTATTTCTTTGTTTATGTCCTCTTTTAGGCCATTAGTCTGTGGCCTTCATTCTAGCAAAAGACAATTTTTCTCAAAACAGGGAAATGAAGTGGGGAAGGCATGACATTTTCGTCCCCAAATTCTAAGCATCTGTAACAAATGTTTTCAGTGCCAAATTCCCTCTTGAGAATGACTCTGAATTTCGGATCTTATGATGGAAGTAGATATCATCTCCTCCTCCTCCTCCTCCTCCTCCTCCTCCTCCTCTACCTCTGCCTCCTCCTTCTCCCAGATTGCCTGATAAAAGGGTCTCAATAGGTGATAAGCTTCCTTGCTTATTTGTTTGTATAAAATGGTCCAAATAGATATTGCCTTGATATGAATGCACCAACTAGGCTAGCATTGTTTTGCATTTGTATTAAGGTGCACTTTGTCTGAAGCTAACCTTCCCCAACCAAAAAGCTATAAAGGCTGAAGGTGCTGGTGACCATGGCCTTAACACTTTTGCCCCATAGCACTAGGCTGGAGAAGGAGTCCTAAGGCAAGTAACTTTTAGTCTGAGAAGATCAGCAGGATAAGATGGGAGGAAGTAAACAGTTAATTTCACTGCAGCCAAATCCCATTGCAGCCAGCAGCATCTTTCCAAACAGATTGTCAATGTTTTCAGTCAACTGGTGACTTATGGTGCGTGTTGCACACACATTTGTCGGTGGCACAGGTTTTGAAGAATCGACGGGCATCATTGCAATTTGAGTGACAAAACACATATTTTTTACCATTTACATTTGTTTTTCAGCCTTCACATTGCAAAAAAAATCAGCACTGCCAGTTGGGCAAGGTGTTGATTAGAGAACCTGAGCAGAGCTAAATGACACATAGCCCAAAAGGGACCTAGGAATTTCTTGGAAGAAGGAGAAAATGCTGACCTTTTAAAATATGTTTTTGGAGCCCAAGACATTTTTGTTCAAATAGTCAGATATATTTCTCCCTTAGGCAGTGCAAATACTAAATAAAAGATACCCGAGCAACTACTGTAACATTCTGAAGGGGATATATATATATATATATACGCTACACAAACAAACTCTATTCCATGTCCTCAGAGGAACAATCCCTGTTTGGGTACGTTTTGCATGTGGGAAGCTGCTTTCTTCCACAGATCTCATCTCCTCCTGGGTGCCATTGTGCCCCAGAAAATTAATACTTTTGCCAAATAGATACGCTGAAATGAGGATAAATTCAGAACAATGTTCTGCTGATTTCAATATTGCGGTCTTGATCAACGGACTCCCAACAGTTTTGAAGTCATTAAGCACATTCTGACCTTTTAAAAAAAATGTGATGAGCACTGACACAAAAAAGCTTCTACGGGGAAATGAGCAATTCAAAAATATATTCCTTGAACAATACACCCACTTCTTTAAAAGACAAACTGGTGAGGCAAGACCAGAGATTTCCTCAAATCACCCTGAACAGATTCCTTAATATAAATTTCACCAACTGTATTTTTATCTCTCTTTAGATTCTTGTAAGAAACCCACCCACTTATTTTCTCTCTCTACTGCATTTGCAAATGTCCAAAGACACTTACCGTGAATTCACAAACACTCCTCCCCTCCTGTATCTGAGCATTTAGTCCACATTCACATTTAACCTCCATTCCTTCTTTTTTTTCTCCTTCAGTGCTGAAGTTTCAAGCCATCCTCTCAACCACCACCTCCACCACCACAGCCATAGTCCATAGTTCCTTCGTTGCTTTCTCCCATCAGTGAACTTCCCTGCATCTTGTATATCCAATTTTCTTTCTGGTAGAAAACAAAGACAAATGTTCCCTAAAGTAAAAGTGCTGTTTCCCCCAGTTCCTTTTCTTTCTAAAGAATATTCTCAGCATGTTGGTAAGATTCAGTTGCTTTTCAGATGTATAAGGTACTTTTAAAATATATCATCATTGGAGTTCTTCCTGGCAGTTATATATATAAAAAATGAATATTTCATCACCAGGAGTCACATGTTGACCTAAGGCAGGGGGTCTTCAAACTCAGCAATTTTAAGACTTGTGGACTTCAACATCCATAATTCCCCAACCAGCATGGCAGGCTGAGGAATTCTGGGAGTTGAAGTCCGCAAGTCTTAAAGTTGCCAAGTTTGGAGATCCCTGATCTAAGGCCTAGAAAGTTTGTAAAGTTTCTCAGAAGAAAACATTCAGCTAAGGTCTCAGACTAACACTATAAAGAGGCATTTATTCTGGAAAAGGCAAAGATAAACGAACAACTAATGTGTTATTTTGTTTTTTCCCCCAGTGGAGCTCAGTTATTTGAAGGCACGTTTTATTAAATTGGGCCCAGATATTCTATCTTTCATTGATATACCACCCTCCGTGGAAAACCGTTAAAATATAGCTACCTTCTTCTGGTAAATACAAAATAACTTTCTACACTTATTCAATTTCCAACACACATTCAAACATAAATGTTCAGGAGAGGCTTGTATATTTAAAAAAAATGAAATTATCTCAAGGTAGGTGTTGCAACAGAATTTTTACTTTATCAGTAATTCGGGCTTTTCCACCATATGAGGGGAAATAATCATATTTCCAGTTTGTGCAGTTTCTCCTTTTCACATGCAAAAAAAAAAATGAACTGAATCTGCAATTTCTTTTTGCAGACCAAAAGATTTTTATGTTCCTACCTTTTTCTTGACAGAATGATCTGTGAAAAATTACATTCTGTTGACAAAAATGTAATGGAATGCACTTGGTCAACAAAATAAAAATGAGAGGTTTGACAAAAATGCATCTTGTTCACTCAAAGGGCTCTATGGAGCCCTTAATTCTATGTTTTTGCCTACAATCTTCTGAAATTGGAAGGAGAGCACTTAAATGTAAGTGGAATCTTATTATACTTTCAATGCTGTGCTCAACTATGCACCCTTACGCCTGAGTAGTTTCATCAGTACCAATGGTAGCCAATTTGCTTTGCTCAATAAAGAATGTACATTTGAAAAGTTTGGCTTGTTGACTTGTCTCTATTTTCTGTGTTTGGGGCTTCCATGAGGAGTATTTATTTTTTCCTGTTTTGCAAGAAAAAAAACATAGAGAGCTTCTGGAGTCCTCCATTTATTTTCTTCAACAAAAATTGTTTTCAGTTGCTCTTTCAGTATTTTCTTTCTTAAAGAATTTCCACCCTCAGGGGGTTCTTCTCCTGCCATGAAACCCTACTTCATTAACTTATATTTTTTATATAATACTCAAGATGTGTGTTCAGCTACCTTCATGTGTAGTTTTCCTTAAGATCAAGAATTCATGTACTTTGCCCTATTGTTTCTAGTATTCCCACTTTCCCAACAAAGTTTTCCCTACTTGATTAATACTAAGTCAATGGTAGCTGATTGTCTTTGTCTTCTTCTACTTTCTGCAAGTAGGGTTTCATGGCAGGAGAAACTAATGGGAAAATAACCTCCTGGTGGGTGGAAATTCTTTAAGGAAGAAAATACTCAGAGAGACAACTGAAAACAATTTTGATGAAGAAAATAAATGGAGGACTCCAGAAGCTCTCTATGATTCTTTCTTCAGAGGAAGCTCTCTATGATTCTTTTCTTTAGAGGAACCTTCAGTGATAGCTTAGATAATTGATAAAAAAAAATCTTCCTTCAATAAAGTGTAACCATCAGCAATGTAACGGTATATGGGAATTACTTTGGGGGACAATAGGAGGAATTGTAGACTAGGCAATAGTCAGACAAGTGGCAGCTGGTTGTGACAAAAATCTCAGAAGAGAAGTATTTTTAGACTTGGAAGATTCTGTTAATATAACCTTTCAATAAAGTTAGAAATAGTACTTCTGAACGTGTATCTTCTCTGGACTACCTCATAAGACTGAGAGGAAACTACATCTGAAATACATGCATCAAGCAGAAGGACCTAGGACAATTGAACATGGCTGTCTTAACATGACCACTTCATCTTGAATCCCCCAACTACAGCCTGATCCAACATAGGCATTCTTATTTAATTGGGCCTCCACTGGCACTCCTCTCCTGCCCCTGGTCTGCCAGCACTCTTCCCCTACCCTTCATCCCAGGCATTTCACAGAGGGATACTTCTCCCTGGCCAATTGGCTGTCTCCATGGGACATTTAAATATGCATCCGGGCAGCCAATCTGCATGCTAAGGGATGGGCAGCCTCAGGGAGGCAGGGAACATGATGGTTGCTTTGATATGCATACAAGGAGAGAGGGGAAAATGGTCCAGGGGGGCAGGGCTTTTCCCTTTCCAGCCTTCCAGTGGGGGCATAATGACAATATTATGACAATAACAAGTCAATCTGGCTTCACCACATGGCTGCAAAATACTGCAAGGCCAATATTTACTTCCAAATATTATGTGGAAAGAGCAATGCTGAAACAATTAATGCTGATTCCCAGTTTCTTCAAATGGCAGGTCCTTAAAGGGAGAAAGAGTACAGAGAAGAGCAACAAAGATGATTAGGGGACTGGAGGCTAAAGCATATAAGGAACAGTTGCTGGAATTGGGTATGTCTAGTTTAATGAAGAGAAGGACGAGGGGGGACATGATAGCAGTGTTCCAATATCTCAGGGGCTGCCACAAAGAAGAGGGAGTCAAGCTATTTTCCAAAGGGCCTGAAGGCAGGACAAGAAGCAACGGACGGAAACTAACCAAAGAGAGAAGCAACCTAGAATTAAGGAGAAACTTCCTGACAGTTAGAACAATTAACTAGTGGAACAACCTGCCTCCAGAAGCGATGAATGCTCCAACACTGGAAGTTTTTAAGAAGAGACTGGCAGCCATTTGTCTGAAATGGTATAGGGTTTCCTGCCTGAGCAGGGGGTTGGACTAGATGACCTCTAAGGTCCCTTCCAACTTTATTATTATTATTATTATTATTATTATTATTATTATTATTATTATTATTATTATTATTATTATTATTATTATTATTATTATTATTATTATTATTATNAGGACCTGGGATAGGCAGATGTGGATGTTTGATGGTATTACAGATATCGTCGCAGGATGGAAGCAGTTGGGAAGATTGGCTAGTTTTGAGTGAAGGGTTAGACCTTAACCCTAACACCCCCTCCAAACCAGCTCTCTCAACAGCCCTCCAGGTGATTTTCACACACACACACACACACACACACACACACACACACACACAAAGACACTAAAGGCCTTTATACCCCAAAAACTTCGGCAGCAGGTAGAGAACCAGCCGAGTAAGAATGTCCATGTTGGGTCAGCCATGGTGGGGCCCCCGAGATGAAGTGGGCACGTTAAGGCAGTCGTGTTCAGTAGTTCCATTCCCCAAGCAGAATGCTTCTGCTTCAGCAGTGAGTTTGTCATGTATGAACTAAGTAGTGAAGACAATGAAATCTGACATTCCAAACGCCTAGACTAGAACATTACATTTCTTTCTAGACATTTCTGAACTAACCCTGGGTTTTACCACTATTGTAGTGACAATAATTCTTGAAAATATCATAGATGGCTATCTAATACAAAAATGCTCACATCTTGGAAGGGTCTAACTTTATTCTGCAGTAGTGAACTTTTGTGTTGAAAATTAAATTCCATGAAAGTCTTTCATATTCCCATGCCAAAGCCAACTCATATAACCATTTACACTTATTACTTTTGACTAGTTTCATGCATTTAAAGTGACAATTTCCTGCAAGTAAAACTCAAGTGTATATGAGGGAAGATTCTAGGTCAGTTTGATTCTTGCCGGTCTTAGTTTTTTTCTAACCTGCCAGTCTTAGTTTTCTTCTTACAGTTTTCTTCTTGTATATATTTATAGGGGAGAAAATTCCACCTTAAGTGGAACAATATATTTTACCATTTGTTTGACTGCATATTTTATAGTTGAGCAAAGCTGCATCATGAAAAGAGAAAAAAATAAGAAAACCCCAGATCCAGTCTTTAACATTTCCAGTTAAAGACTCCAGTGAAAACAGTGATAATGCTTTATTTAAGATTTTGGAGGGAGCTTGCATGATCTGTTTTTTAGGGGCTCTTGTATCACTCAAGTTTTTCCCAAAACTGCTACCAAATTCTGCTACCAAATTCTGTTTAATGTCTCACAAGTGATATATTATATATGTTTTTTTTTGTTTTGATCATGCTCATTCCTGTTTTCCTACCGTCTCACTTCTTGGAGAATAATATCCAGGGCTTTTTTTCTCATAGAATGGCCAGAACGGAGTTCCGGCACCTTTTTTGGATGGAACCTTATAGGGTAGCAAGGCGGGTTGTATGATGTGTGTGAGTTCAAGCACCTTTTTTTTTTTTAAGAAAAAAAGCACTGATAATATCCTATACATCGTTAAAAGTCAGGTGAATTCCATAGCCCAGGAAATGTGGAAATCTGTTTATAGTTTTACTGGCATCAAAAGAGACAGCCATTCTGCTAGATGAATTATTACATTTCCTTAGAAATTTTCTTTTTTGGCTGGATGAATATTTAAATAAATCAGCATTTAATATTTTAAAACCTACCTAACTTTAAACATAGTTCTAATATCAATTGTTTTTCAAAATAGTGTAGGTTTGATTATGTACTTATCTGTTTTCTAGATGCTCAAAACAGTTTACATATGTAGAAAGTAAGGAAGATGATCTTGGTGGAAATATGCATAAACTGTTACATAGGCAAAGTGGCTGAAGCATTTTTTTAATATCCAGAACAACAAGAAAATATTTAGAAAAGGCTCAGACAGATGCATCCCTAACTCACTGAACTATAAGAAGGAGGAGGAAGCACAAAACAATCGAACTTGCAAAATTATAGTATTATAGCAATCTCAATGGTTCTAGCTTTGTTGTGCAGTTGATTTCCTAATCCAGTCAACCTAGTAGATCTGACAACATGGGATCTTCCTTCATTTTGATCCCAATAGCAATCTTGTGAAATAGATTGAGCTCAGTTAGTGACCGGTTCAAAGTCATCCATGAATTTTCACAACTAAGTGTATATTTGAATCTCTGTGGTCTTAATCTAATTCCTTAACAACTATACCACTCTATAATATTTCTAAAATATGAACCTATGTGTTTAATGGATAACTAAATAAAGCGCAGTCAAAACTTTGAGTATATAATATGCATGGATAATGTCTTTAGCTGTGGCAACAGGATATTTTAGACTTGAAATACATAGCAGCTTAGTTCACATATAATAGGAAAATATGGTTTCTTATGATGATATATTTAATTTTGGAAATCTTTAGTCCTGAAATTCAGAGTGAATCAGTCCAAATGTACCAAGAAACTGAGCTTCTTATCACATCTTAACTGAGTCATGTTAAATTATGTCAAATATGGCTCCTTCATATTTGCAAGCTATCTTCAATATCAGCAGTACAAGTCTATAGATCAGTGATGGCAAAACTTTTTGAGACCGAGTGCCCCAAAACTGGCCCCGCCCCTGCCCAACCACCTGCCCTGCCCTGCCCCGCCCTACCCTGCCTGCCCACAGGGCCACTCACCACCTCCAGGGCCCGCCGCAGATCACCCAAGCAGCCCAGCAGCACCATGGCGGCCACGCCCTCTGCCCACACCCTGCAGCATTAACTGTGCATGTTGGGGTGTGAGGGCAGAGTCTTGTCTAAGCTGCCTGGTTGCCATGTCCTTGCCTGCGCTGCTCCGTGTGGGCCACGCTCAGGGGTGACTCTCCTCCAGGGAGGCTGCTGGTGAGGAAGGGGTCGCGGGCGGAGGTAAGGCTGGGTCAACAGCATGTGTGCCCACAGAGAGGGCTCCAAGTGCTGCCTTTGGCACCCGTGCCATAGGTTCGCCACCACTGCTATAGATTAAATAAAAAATAATTTTAATTTGCACCAGGCAGAGAAATTATCTTATAATTGTTTCAATCTGATGAAAGAAAATATTGCTTCTGAAATTCTTTCAAAGGAATAAAACTATTTGGGTAAAGTTCACATGCAAAAGACTGTATGTAAATTCCTGATCTTTATAATACAATAGTTTCTTCAGTAATCTGCCGTCTCCTTAGTTTGCCATGTTTCAGTTAAAACCTAAGAGATGATATCACAAAGACCTTCCAAGGTCTTCATAAATTTTCAAAAGTTCTGTTATTATAACCACTAAAGGAGAGTTCTAAAAAATTGTTGGAGGATTTTCCCTCCAGAGAAACACAGAGGAACCATCTACCCAATTATTTTGCCTCCAGATTTGATGGAGAATTATGAAAAGTCATTTGTATCTAAATCCATTAAATATGACTATGTAAATCAGGCTACAATAAATGCAGTCTGCATTGCTATGGATAGATTCAACTATTGGTTGAAACTTTGCCCTTTTTTTAATTGCAAAGGGTATGCAATTAACGCCTCCGGATATGGGCCATATCCGGAGGCGTTAGGTCACGACTCGGCGGAAGATCAGGCTGCGGCCTGGGATGCGGCCGCAGCCGCAGCACTGGACCGAGTCGCGCCGCTGCGGCCTCTGACCCGGCATAGGTCTCAATTAGCCCCTTGGTTTACTGAGGAGCTGAGAGAGATGAAATGCCGGAAAAGACGCCTAGAGAGCAGTTGGAGGACGTCCCGAACCGAATCCGACCGAACACAGGTAAGGAGACATATTAGATCTTACCTTGTGGCGATGAGGGTGGCGAGGTCTAACTACTACTCCACCCTCATTGCGTCATCAGATAATCGCC
>NW_015387484.1:187126-223269 GCF_001527695.2 Protobothrops mucrosquamatus | reverse complement strand
CTGTGGGAGCTCCCACCCTCTGGAACGAACTGCCCCCAGAGATCAGGGTGATCCCTGATCTCCCTTCCTTCCGCCGCGCCCTCAAGACATGGTTGTTCCAGCTTGCGGGACTGGCCTAAGGGGTTTTAAAGGGGTTTTAATTACTTTTAACCGGAACAGATTGTAATATTTCTTTTTAATTAAATTTTAAATGTTTACTATATTTTCGTATTTTATCTGATTGTTAGCCGCCCTGAGTCCGCAAGGAGAAGGGGGGATATAAATGTAATAAAATAAAATAAATAAATAAATAAATAAATAAATAAATAATGTGTTATTCTAATTTCCACTCCACTTTTCCACTCTGCACATATCTTTTCCTAATTTATACAACTTTGTACAAACTTTGTCTTATTAGCATGATCACTAATATAGGCTTCTAATTTGAAACTCTTCCTGGCTATGAGTGTTTCAGATATATACTTGTATGCTGTTCAGTTTTTAAGCAGAAACGTATTTGAGATCAACAGATTCTGTGAATTATGCCCATTTATGTAATAAATTCTGGCAGATCACATCATTTTTGTTGAAAGAAAATCATGGCAGATTTATTTCATAATCTTAAAAACAATTTCGTTTGTCTTGCTAGATATATCCCCATTCTGCAGAACATTCTGGCATTTTTATTTTCAGTGTCAAAAGGTATGCCCATTTATTCAGTGAGGTAAGTTGAATGTGGGGCATGGAGGAAGCATTTGTATTGTGCGCATTAAAACGGATAACGCATGGTGTTAAGGTTGTTATGCTCCAATAGGATCTGTCTTAGATAAGTAGGGGTGCAGTGCAGTGAGAAAAGCTTCCTGTAATTAAAGTCTTGTAAGTACCTTTTCCTACAAGACGTATGCATTCAGTTCAAGATAATGCTCCTGTATTAGGGATGTTCAGTTTTAGGGCAGATGAGCTGTATTTTTATGTAAAAATAATCAAGGTGAACCTATGCATTATACCTATATTTAGATTTCTTTACATCACTCTGATTTCCAACTTCATAGCAGGATGTTTCATGTGAATATGCCTAAAACAGAGCTTGGATGAAGGTTTCATNAGGACCTGGGATAGGCAGATGTGGATGTTTGATGGTATTACAGATATCGTCGCAGGATGGAAGCAGTTGGGAAGATTGGCTAGTTTTGAGTGAAGGGTTAGACCTTAACCCTAACACCCCCTCCAAACCAGCTCTCTCAACAGCCCTCCAGGTGATTTTCACACACACACACACACACACACACACACACACACACACAAAGACACTAAAGGCCTTTATACCCCAAAAACTTCAGCAGCAGGTAGAAAACCAGCCGAGTAAGAATGTCCATGTTGGGTCAGCCATGATGGGGCCCCCGAGATGAAGTGGGCACATTAAGGCAGTCGTGTTCAGTAGTTCCATTCCCCAAGCAGAATGCTTCTGCTTCAGCAGTGAGTTTGTCATGTATGAACTAAGTAGTGAAGACAATGAAATCTGACATTCCAAACGCCTAGACTAGAACATTACATTTCTTTCTAGACATTTCTGAACTAACCCTGGGTTTTACCACTATTGTAGTGACAATAATTCTTGAAAATATCATAGATGGCTATCTAATACAAAAATGCTCACATCTTGGAAGGGTCTAACTTTATTCTGCAGTAGCGAACCTTTGTGTTGAAAATTAAATTCCATGAAAGTCTTTCATATTCCCATGCCAAAGCCAACTCATATAACCATTTACACTTATTACTTTTGACTAGTTTCATGCATTTAAAGTGACAATTTCCTGCAAGTAAAACTCAAGTGTATATGAGGGAAGATTCTAGGTCAGTTTGATTCTTGCCGGTCTTAGTTTTTTTTCTAACTTGCCAGTCTTAGTTTTCTTCTTGTATATATTTATAGGGGAGAAAATTCCACCTTAAGTGGAACAATATATTTTACCATTTGTTTGACTGCATATTTTACAGTTGAGCAAAGCTGAATCATGAAAAGGGAAAAAAATAAGAAAACCCCAGATCCAGTCTTTAGCACTTCCAGTTAAAGACTCCAGTGAAAACAGTGATAATGCTTTATTTAAGATTTTGGAGGGAGCTTGCATGATCTGTTTTCCAGGGGCTCTTGCATCACTCAAGTTTTTCCCAAAACTGCTACCAAATTCTGCTACCAAATTCTGTTTAATGTCTCACAAGTGATATATTATATATGGTTGTTGTTTTTTTGTTGTTTTGATCATGCTCATTCCTGTTTTCCTACCGTCTCACTTCTCGGAGAATAATATCCAGGGCTTTTTTTCTCATAGAATGCCCAGAACGGAGTTCTGGCACCTTTTTTGGATGGAATCTTTTAGGGTAGCAAGGCAGGTTGTATGACGTGTGTGAGTTCCAGCACCTTTTTTTTTTTTTTTAGAAAAAAAGCACTGATAATATCCTATACATCGTTAAAAGTCAGGTGAATTCCATAGCCCAGGAAATGTGGAAATCTGTTTATAGTTTTACTGGCATCAAAAGAGACAGCCATTCTGCTAGATGAATTATTACTACATTTCCTTAGAAATTTTCTTTTTTGGCTGGATGAATATTTAAATAAATCAGCATTTAATATTTTAAAACCTACCTAACTTTAAACATAGTTCTAATATCAATTGTTTTTCAAAATAGTGTAGGTTTGATTATATATTTATCTGTTTTCTAGATGCTCAAAACAGTTTACATATGTAGAAAGTAAGGAAGATGATCTTGGTGGAAATATGCATAAACTGTTACATAGGCAAAGTGGCTGAAGCATTTTTTTAAATATCCAGAACAACAAGAAAATATTTGGAAAAGGCTCAGACAGATGCATCCCTAACTCACTGAACTATAAGAAGAAGGAAGAAGCACAAAACAATCAAACTTGCAAGATTATATTATTATAGCAATCTCAATGGTTCTAGCTTTGTTGTGCAGTTGATTTCCTAATCCAGTCAACCTAGTAGATCTGACAACATGGGATCTTCCTTCATTTTGATCCCAATAGCAATCTTGTGAAATAGATTGAGCTCAGTTAGTGACCGGTTCAAAGTCATCCATGAATTTTCACAACTAAGTGTATATTTGAATCTCTGTGGTCTTAATCTAATTCCTTAACAACTATACCACTCTATAATATTTCTAAAATATAAACCTATGTGTTTAATGGATAACTAAATAAAGCGCAGTCAAAACTTTGAGTATATAATATGCATGGATAATGTCTTTAGCTGTGGCAACAGGATATTTTAGACTTGAAATACATAGCAGCTTAGTTCACATATAATAGGAAAATATGGTTTCTTATGATGATATATTTAATTTTGGAAATCTTTAGTCCTGAAATTCAGAGTGAATCAGTCCAAATGTACCAAGAAACTGGAGCTTCTTATCACATCTTAACTGAGTCATGTTAAATTATGTCAAATATGGCTCCTTCATATTTGCAAGCTATCATCAATATCAGCAGTACAAGTCATTAGATCAGTGATGGCAAAACTTTTTGAGACCAAGTGCCCCAAAACTGGCCCCGCCCCTGCCCAACCCCCTGCCCCGCCCCTGCCCAACCCCAACCCCTGCCCTGCCCCTGCCCCGCCCCACCCTGCCTGCCCGCAGGGCCACTCACCACCTCCAGGGCCCGCCGCAGATCACCCAGGCAGCCCAGCAGCACCATGGCAGCCATGCCCTCTGTCCACGCCCTGCAGCATCAACTGTGCATGTTGGGGTGAGAGGGCAGAGTCTTGTCTACGCTGCCTGACTGCCATGTTCTTGTCTGCACTGCTCCGTGTGGGCCACACTCAGGGGCGACTCTCCTCCAGGGAGGCTGCTGGTGAGGAAGGGGTCGCGGGCGGAGGTAAGGCTGGGGCAACAGCATGTGTGCCCACAGAGAGGGCTCCGAGTGCTGCCTCTGGCACCTGTGCCATAGGTTCGCCACCACTGCTATAGATTAAATAAAAAATAATTTTAATTTGCACCAGGCAGAGAAATTATCTTATGATTGTTTCAATCTGATGAAAGAAAATATTGCTTCTGAAATTCTTTCAAAGGAATAAAACTATTTGAGTAAAGTTCACATGCAAAAGACTGTATGTAAATTCCTGATCTTTATAATACAATAGTTTCTTCAGTAATCTGCCGTCTCCTTAGTTTGCCATGTTTCAGTTAAAACCTAAGAGATGATATCACAGAGACCTTCCAAGGTCTTCATAAATTTTCAAAAGTTCTGTTATTATAACCACTAAAGGAGAGTTCTAAAAAAATGTTGGATTTTCCCTCCAGAGAAACACAGAGGAACCATCTACCCAATTTTTTTGCCTCCAGATTTGATGGAGAATTATGAAAAGTCATTTGTATCTAAATCCATTAAATATGACTATGTAAATCAGGCTACAATAAATGCAGTCTGCATTGCTATGGATAGATTCAACTATTGGTTGAAACTTTGCCTTTTTTTTAATTGCAAAGGGTGTGCATGTGTTTTCTAATTTCCACTCCACTTTTCCACTCTGCACATATCTTTTCCTAATTTATACAACTTTGTACAAACTTTGTCTTATTAGCATGATCACTAATATAGGCTTCTTATTTGAAACTCTTCCTGGCTATGAGTTTTTCAGATATATACTTGTATGCTGTTCAGTTTTTAAGCAGAAACGTATTTGAGATCAACAGATTCTGTGAATTATGCCCATTTATGTAATAAATTCTGGCAGATCACATCATTTTTGTTGAAAGAAAATCATGGCAGATTTATTTCATAATCTTAAAAACAATTTCGTTTGTCTTGCTAGATATATCCCCATTCTGCAGAACATTCTGGCATTTTTATTTTCAGTGTCAAAAGGTATGCCCATTTATTCAGTGAGGTAAGTTGAACGTGGGGCATGGAGGAAGCATTTGTATTGTGCGCATTAAAACGGATAACGCATGGTGTTAAGGTTGTTATGCTCCAATAGGATCTGTCTTAGATAAGTAGGGGTGCAGTGCAGTGAGAAAAGCTTCCTGTAATTAAAGTCTTGTAAGTACCTTTTCCTACAAGACGTATGTATTCAGTTCAAGATAATGCTCCTGTATTAGGGATGTTCAGTTTTAGGGCAGATGAGCTGTATTTTTATGTAAAAATAATCAAGGTGAACCTATGCATTATACCTATATTTAGATTTCTTTACATCACTCTGATTTCCAACTTCATAGCAGGATGTTTCATGTGAATATGCCTAAAACAGAGCTTGGATGAAGGTTTCATTATAGTAATTTCAGCTGCTTCCACATAATCCCCCAAACAATTTTAATCCATCACAAAGTTCTTTATAGATATCCCAAAGTCTATCAGCTTTGAGCTACGCAAAGGTTGGTGTGCTCAGTCCCACTGAAAGCAAAAGGGATTTACTGCAACTTACTTGCTATAATTGTCTCAATAGGATATGTTGCCTAGTCTTAATTATCTTTATCCCATAGTGGTTAGTCTTATTCATGAGAAAGGCTGCATAAGTTGGTAGCCTTAGCCACTAACAATTTTAGCTGGATTAGGAACATGGTGTGCTTTGGGTTAGTCAATCAGAAAAAGGATTGCTTTTCTATGCTCCAATCTACGCAATTGTTTATAGAGAGCTCAAATAAGTCTTGGTTCACGTATTGCATTAAATATGATTTACCAATAGCTTGTTGAATTAATGGCAACCGATTTGATTCACAGTTAAGGTCAAGCCGTTAAGCATACTGATTGAGATTACACAACAGTTAAATTAAAACCAACAAACTATATTAGGCAATGTGTACTGTTCAATATAAGCCATGTCATTCCTGAAGCATACATGATGATGTGCTTTAAAACTGTTTCTAAAAGAGATGTGATGAGAATTGCTGTCCAGATATTGTTGAACTAAGAACACCCAACATCTCACAAATGAATTGATTGCTAGGTGGTACAGGTCAACAACATCTCAGGAATAAAGGTTTTCCTAATCTGGGTTCATTGCTGGATTTGATTTATGAAGGTCTGTAGTTTACATGCAGTTTTGAATGTTTAGCGTCAGCGTCATGTTGACTGTGTAACGTAAGAATCACTGGTCAGGTTCTAGTGCAATGCAAATACAACTGAGTCATCACTATAAGTATTAAATATTACATTGTCCAATTTGCTGGGCAAAAGTGGACTTCAAATTGCTAGAAGTACAACTGAAGTCTAGGCAGTTGATGTTCCATTGATCTCCACTGGGACCTACATTGTGGAAAATATGTATCTGATTTGCTTATGAAAGCTGACTGAATGACTTTGAGCCAGTCACACCCTCTCAGCCCATCTCATTTCATAGGGTTATTGCTGTGGGGAAAATAGGAGAAAGAAGGAGCATTAGATATGCTGGCTGCCTTGAGTTTTTTATAAAAATAATAAAGGTGGGGTGTTAGTTAATTAATTAATTAATTAATTAATTAATTAATTTGATGCTATGAGTTTATTTTACTACGTTAAAAGCTCTTTGAGGTCTATACGTCACTTCAGAATGACAATGACATCCTATTTATCCAGATTTCAATGCTATTTTCAATTGCTTGTAAGGCTTTCTTAATACATACAACTTCTATGTTTGGAAAGTACCTTGAGAATGCAAAGTCCCAAATAAATGCAATAAGTTGTCACCTGAGGCTTGTATTGCTCATAGGTCTATGTTCACCAACCATTTCTTATATGGAATGGAGTGAAGAATTCCTGGAATGAGGAATGGTCCAAGGTGCCTTCTTGTGGCCTGACCATTAGTGATGCCTCTACCAAACCACTTGGTTTTGACCTGCCTCACCCTATCTGGTCGAAATTGAACAAAATTAGGTTTAATACTGGAAGAAAAGCCACTGCCCTATATCAGTGTGGATGGAAAGATTCCCCTTTTTGCAATTGTGATCCTGATATGCAAACTATTAAACTTATAGTGCAAGATTGCCCACGACATGTGTTCCCTGGCTGCCTAGAAGATCTGCATGAAGCAATGCCAGAAGCAATCACCTAAATAGCTGAGGCCACTTCATACCACCATAGAAGTTGTATATAATTACGTGGATCATGTGCATATGTTTACTTCTTTTCTGTCATGCTCTTATCATATGCTAAATAATAATAAGTAATAATTTCATAAATACCTTTTATGAAAAAATTGATTCCTTAGAAAGCTGATATAATAATACACAGTTACTGTCTCAAGACTTTATTTATTTATTTATTTATGCATACATGATGCAATTATTTTTTTGAATTTTATTTATGTTAGCCATTCTGCTTTAATAAGATGTTTTAGTAAGTAAGAGGACTTAGGAATGATTTTCTACTAATAATTATGTTCCAACTCTATTCATGCAACAGTTCATACTGCCTTTCTTTGTCTTTGCTCCTTTGATATTATGTACCATTTTGAGCAAATCTGGGGCAAGCACATACTGTGATGTAATCTGTGATCTAACATGGAGATGGCATTCTTCCTCTTCTTCCTTTTTCATGACATTCACATTCATCCACCCACAAACCTCATCAATGGTAAGCAAAAGGGTGATAAGAAAGCTTACAATTGTGGGAAAGGTTGTTGACCACCCATATAGGCCTTTTTGAAGTTATACTCACTATTATAGCACTATTGCAGTATTTAAAAAAATGAAGCTATTGGGAGGTTAGTGGACAATCAGATGAAGCCCAGTAATGTAATAGAGCAGTTAAGTTCTGGCAGATCCTACCTTAAATTAGAGGTCCTCTTAGTTTTATCCTATATTGCAGGTCAATTCATATATAATAGGAAACCTGCTGTTCCAGACTTAGGTATTTCCTTTAATTAGTGCTCAGATTTACAAATACCTTTATTTTAAAATATGCATTATAAATTAACTAAGTATACAAGAACTATGTAGACCATGAGGGAAGTTTTATATCAAAATATATTTTATTCCTTATACTGCCTCCATCTTGCTTTACCCATTAACAGAATCCACAATGGACTGAGAATCAGTATCTCTGCTAGATAATTGACAGTCATGCTAAAACTAAGTTAATCAAGTTAAAATAGCAACGGGAGAAAATATTTTACTCAAACTTCCTCAGACTCCCAAATATCAAAGCCACATATCAAAGGAGGAGGTCTGTAAACACAAATCGAGTTAATTAAGACAGTCTCCCACAGGAACTGCATGTTTACAAGAACAAACTTCACAGATGACACATATCTACACATACCCACTTCCCTCAAGTGTCACCCTAAAATCAGCACGAATGCACTTCCACACCCAGGACAAGCTCCTGTATAAAACAATCTCATTGTACCCCATTTCTCTGCAGTTGCCCCCAAGGCAACCCTTTTTGCTTCAAGGAATAAATATTTCTCCTTTTCTCACAGCTGTCTGGATTTCATTTCATTTATTCTTGTGCACCCTCGGCTGGAGTTGGAACCCCAAATTATTCTTCTGACAACTGACTGGGATCGGCCTTTCTGAAGTATTTCACTGTGCAGAGGTGGAAAGATTGGCCTTAAGATAGCTCAAAGTGCCTTGCAGACAAAGGTCAAAACAGAGTCAATCTGCTTCAAGAAAGCACTTCACTTTAGCATCTGGACCTTTGGGCATGTGCTGCAGATGTGCAGAAGCCTGTAATCCAACTCCTCTATTGAGAAGCAGGAGCTGTTTCACTGGACAGCCTGGCTTCAAAGGGAGACTTCATTAAAACCTTTGAAGAGATGCACCAATTTACACAAATTTGTCTGGCCTCTGGAAGATGGAGCTTGTTTTTAGGCACGATTAGTGAGGACTAACCTATAAAAATGATCTTTCAGAACTTGGCTTTTTAAATCAATCAGTTAACAAACTACAACATGCTCACTCTATGTAAACGCTAATTCAGACCTGGCTTTGATTTTTTACAAGAGTCACAATGCATTTGTCCTTCCATGTGCCCCATTTACAAGAATCTGAGAATTGTTCTTTTCTCAGAACAACTGGTTCGCTTTCAGCACTCGGCAATCAATCTCATGCCATCCTTCTCATCTGCTTTCCTTCTATAAAGTGGGTAACAGCAAAAGTTTCTTCATTTCCAAATATATGACATTTCACCCGTTTCTTATTTATAAAGAAAGCGGTGCATGCTTATCTTCATGAAATATTCACAAGCGCAGAATCGAATTTGGGTTATTTTTCCTTTAGGTATATAATTTCTTTTCTCTCTCTCTCTCTCTTTTTTTAAAAAAAGAATGCTTTGGAAAGTGGGAGACTCATTGAAGCACAGCCCAAAAAGACCCAATCTGGAGAAAACTGGTGTGTTCAATCCTCTCTGGATAGTAATTAGTTCAACAGTCTGCATCAGCAAAAGCTATTTTGAAAGGTACTTGCTTCGAAGTGAAGAAAAGTGGTGGTCAAGGTTGTGTAGTACAGTTTGTGACTTTTTCTACTTTTCGCAAGGGGGGAAAAAAATTGGCAGACAAAGACACATTATAGCAAAACCCTTGAAGAGATAGAATGCACATTAAGTTTTCATTATTTCCTCCTGCAGAGCCACAGATAAATGTTATAAATACAAAACGGGAATAAAAGACAAGGTTTAGCTCAAGGAACATTGCAGTACTGGGAAGACCCAATTGACACTCTAGGGCAGAATTCAGTATCTGAAACATGTTTAGCATTCTAAATAACCCAGCATTTTAGTTTTAAACAAGTGTCTAGCACTGATTATTATATAGAACTCATAGAAATAATCACTGAGATTACATTAAGCAGAATCCAGGATGCCAAATACATAGTTGAGTTGATCTCTGAATAGGACCGAGTGTAATATAAGCATATGAGAGAGAAAATTGGAAAGACAATAAATAAAAAAGCAGAAGAAACATAAATGAACAATGAAAAAGTAATAAAGAATTTTTTTTCTGTTCAGATTTGGCATCCTGTGTAAAACCTGAAATAATTGCATTCTTGCTCAACAGAAAGCACTTACCGGTAAGTTTAAAAATGGGGTCTTGCCATGCTATAAGTTTGCAATGGTGTTTTTTGTCTTTAAAATACTTGTTTTAAACATCCTTGTTTTAAAGGTCCAGGTGTTCTCCTGTGCTTCTTATTCCTTTATTTGATTTGTGCTACAATTCCCACCTTGCCCAAGCAATTTTTCATTTTAATCAGAACTGCACAATCATATATTCCTGTGAAAGGGTTTATTGAAAATGTGCAAAAGCATTTTGCTCCCTTTAATTTTTGGGTGGATAAGTTTGAAGACACCGTTGTCTCTTTTGAGTCTTTTAGGGAGAAAAATAGCTGCAAATGTAAAATGGGTATTTGTATATGGAGGTTTCCAGCACATGGGGAATGAGCAAGAAAATTCCAATTGTCATAGCTCAATGCTATGAATCTTCAAGTTCTCCATGGCTGTCAATGACTTTGGGAAATTGTCACTTCATTTTACATAGTTACAGTGCTGCAGCCAGGATGAAGCCCTGAAAAGGTCTTTAGATAAGGTGCTCTTTGACATTTTGAGCACAGCAGGCCAGGTTTCTGTTTATACATGGCATAGGACCAGGCTATTTGTAGGATTACCTTTATCCTATTGTTTCTTCTTGACTCACTGGATCTAGCACAGAGGGTATGCTTTGCTTCCACTCTACTCTACAATGTCATTTTATTGGATGTCATGCCTTCTCTAAGGTAGAACCTGTTCTGTGGAACAGCATCCCTTCAAGGGATCCAATAGCCCTTCCCCATTGGCCTGTTTCCCCAGGTGTATAGGCCAGCCCTGTAGCTGTTGTACTTTTATGACTGAAAGATGGTATTTATCTGGAGTGCCATGTTTTAATTGTTGGGTTTAATCTTTCCAAACTGCTAAGAGTCACTGCTGTGTATGGGTGGAGGAAAGCCAGCTTTCTACTGATTTTGTAAAGATGCCCCCCCCCACCTCTGTCTTCCCTAGAAGAAGCAATGTCAGACTGTTTCTGCATTGTTCTCAAGAAAACTCCATGGACATATCCCTAAAACCCCCAAGAGTTAAGCTTAAACTGAGTCTAGTTTTTATATAGTATAAATATGGAGAGTTTTCCAAGCTACCAAACTTCTGATGGGAGAACAGAGAATGGTATGACTATACAACCAAAGAGCCCTAAAAATGTTGAATAAATAACATGTGCTGCAAAACCTATTTAGATTTCACCCTATTATAGGGGGAAATAGATCAAATTAGTCTTCATTTTTACATTAAATTTTTCCCAATAAGTGATGACCCCCCACACAAATAAGAAATAAAGAGCTCCACCTTATAGTAATAATAATTTAACAGGTTTTTTTTAGTCAAAGTCACTCACTAAAGACAATATGTATAAGTAGCAATCTTACTTTACCTATTTCTCCATGCTATTTAAACACAACACGAATGCTAAGCTACCTCGTCTGAAGTAAATAAGCATGCCCAAAGATTCAGCCTTTCATTATAAAAGTACTTATTATTTTTATGTCTTTATGCAACAAAATATAAAGTTCTCCAAACTGTTACAACCTGCAAAATATGTTGAAGAAATATAGACTTCCTCAAAAACAAAATAAGTAGTTTCAAAAGGATAGGACATGGCTGGGGCCCCCTGTACAAGCATTCAGGCATTTTGCTTTAAAATGTAAGAAATGACAACTTAAGATATATAATATTATACCAGCCATGGTATTGAATTGGCATGCTGTAATAGAACTGGGCATAATCTTGGTGACGATAATAATACTGATGATAATAATAGAAAGGCATTTGGGTGATGCAAACTGTCAAATAACAGCGGAAGAATTTTCCATTGATTTAGGGAAGAAAACTAGGAAAAAACAAGTACATTAAGCCTCCAGTGGGCTTAATATCTGGGAAAAATATAAACACAAAAATATGAAAGAAGAGGAAAAAAACTAAAAACCCAGGCTCTGTTCCATTCTGTGAATCATTATATTTACCTTCCACTTTCTATAGATTTCAACCAGTGAAGAAAATAATTTGAAAAAAATGTAAACTCTAGTCATAAAAAGCTTTCTTTGTTCATGTTGCCTACTAAATGCGATATGAATTTTCTTCCCTTTTTGCTTTTTTCAGTGTAATGTTTGGAG
The DNA here is from genome assembly GCF_001527695.2 of Protobothrops mucrosquamatus. Taxonomy (NCBI): domain Eukaryota; kingdom Metazoa; phylum Chordata; class Lepidosauria; order Squamata; family Viperidae; genus Protobothrops; species Protobothrops mucrosquamatus. The sequence continues at coordinate 211,170 of NW_015387484.1, read as the reverse complement.
CCTACATGCAACAAAATGGACTTGATGTTTGAAAAACTGGGCTAGACTAATTCATACACTCTTTAGTAAGGTCTGCTTCTCAAGAACATTTAGATAAGCCATCTAGTGCTCAGTACAGCTGCTAGAATACTTGTGTGTGTTAGGTGAATTGCTACATTGATTACCTATCTTTTTCTCAGCTGAACTGGCATTTAGTACTGAACCTTTCAAGCCCCATAAATGTGCTGCTAAATCCAATCAGGTTGACAGCCTCCAAGGACTTTCTAATAGTTGCCCCACACAACCTTCTCCTCTAAGAGTCAACCTCAGAGCAGCTAGCGAGTTGCTAGTTGGTACCTGCAAGGCAAGCATTATCTCAAAGTCCACTGAACATAGAGTCCAAAGTCATGTTGGAATTCGTACTCAAAGATCCAACAAGAGTCAGAATAGAAAACAGAATGAATGGAAGGTGAAAGGCAGTTTCTAGAGCTAGTCGCAGCTGAAGAGGTATGATTTCAGTGAGCCAAACAACATGTCGTTCACAAGAAAGGTTCAAAGACTAATTGAAAGACATTCTTCCAACACTGTTAGACAATATAAAATTATAAATCCAGAACTTCTAGAAAAGCAGTTACTGTTCCGATGCTAGCCACAATAACTTTGAAAACTCATGAATACTGTACAGCCCTATTTTTTTTTTTTAATAAACCCTTACTTATGAGTAAAACTTTTTTTTTTAATTACACAATATCTCTGGGCTGAACCATGAATGGGATTGGACAACTCTGCAGCCACTCTTTCCAGATATCTACATTTTATAATGTTTGCCTCTGTTTACTTTCTCCCTCTGGCAGACTTCCCCTTTACCTACCTTTCTGCGACTCTTGACTTCAAAAGTCTCATGGCTTGAGACATGAAAGCTTTGTGGTTTTAGTTGCTTCTAATTTTTGTATCGGATTTTATTTATTTATTTATTTATTTATTCAATTTTTATCCCGCCCTTCTCCTTACCGGACTCAGGGCGGCTAACAGCCTTATAAAACAGATACTACAATAAATACCTAATTTAAAACCAAATTAAAAAGAAATATTTGCTATGGCCTATGTAACTAAAATTTCTCTTAAAACCCCACTAAAAATTCCCTAGGCCAATCCCGCTTGTTGGAAGAGCCATGTCTTTAGGGCGCGGCGGAAGGAGGGGAGATCCGGGATCACCCGGATCTCTGGGGGTAGTTCGTTCCAGAGGGTGGGGGCTCCCACCGAGAAGGCCCTCCCCCTGGAGGTCGCCAGCCGGCACTGTCTGGCTGACNATGAGCCCAATCTGAGTCCTTCTCACACAGCAAGAATAATCTACTTATTTATGTGCAAATTAGCAAAAGTTTTACTTTAGGACAGGTTGTCAGCTGGAGAGAAACTAAAATTTTCAAAAAATGTAGAAAAGAGATTAAGTTCATGGAGCTTCTATGGCTATTCTACACATTAGTCAAGAAAACTGTCAATTTACCATGGATCATTCACATACCCCTGACATGTCTGCAGCTGTATGAATTATGTTTTGAAAACATATGTTGCATGCCTTCACAGCATATTCCTTTAACGTATTTTAGGTGTACATTAAAAATGAAGAGATGATCACAGGCCATTCCTCTTCCCTGAATTTATTTTACAGGATTTCCTTGAATATATAGTAGTAAATATATAGTAGTAAATTAAATATTATAGAAATTATCAGGGTGAGGTTAATATTGAGAAATGTAGATTCAGGTCTATTTTTAATCAAGAATCACATATCGGGATACCTCTGGGCAAATCACTGCAATGGGAGAGGCAAATGCTCAATGATAAAAATATGTGCTTTGTTAGAAAAGTCCCAAATGTTTATCTTTAGCCCTGAAGAGAATCTCAGGCACTAAAGTGAAGAGAAATTTTAGCCTCTGACCCACGGATTATACAATGGTTAGCATATGTGCAAAACAGATTTTCATCCATTGGACTCATCACTGAAATATACTATAGTAATCAGTCAATTCTGTTTGATTTTCCATTTTCATGTTTTGTTTGGTTTTAAATCTTCATCTACTGTTTGTTGTTCTTAAAACCTGCTAATGCACCAATTGTTTTTTAGCTGTCCTATTAATATTTCAATTTCCTTTAAAGGATCTTCCAAAACTACCACCAAGTCATTGGCAAAACTACCATATACTAACCATATCTTAACTTATAAGTTTCTTTTATAATCTTTACTCCCACAATTCTACCTCTTTTCTTATAACTCTCCCCAGTATCTCAAGAACCAAAATAAACGAGAATGGGGACAGAGGGCATCTCTATCTTTTTCCTTTTCGTACGGGGCTTTTTAAATCTCCATTAATAATCATTTGTGCTTTCTATTAAGTATAAATTAATCTTGTCCACTTTATAAATTTCTCTGCAAAGTTCAGATTTTCCAAAACTTTGAACAGGAAAGCCCAACTCCAATTATCAAAGGTCTTCTTCTGCATCTAAGAAAATCAATGTGGCTTCTTTTTCATTATGTTGCTCCAAATATTCCAAAATGTCCAACACATTTCTAAGATTCTTTAAATACTTTTTAGATGAAAACCAATGTTGATCCTCATGAATAAATTCTTATAAAATTATTTTGAGGTTATCAGCCTGAATCATTATAAACAACATGATATATTATTCAATAATGATAATAGCCTATAGTTTCTTGTTAAAGTCAAATCTTGTCCCTCTTTAAATGTTAGTGCTATGTTGTATTGGCTTTTTTCCAACTCTCTTGCATCCTTCCTCCATGTAAGTTCATCATATTTTGTAAAGGTTGTAAAAGTTCATCCTCAAAACATTTATAATAAGAACTGATAATCCATCTGATCCAGGTATCTTTCCTAGTTTAATCTTTTTATAGCTTCACAACTTTCCCTTATTGTTGTATGTCTTTTCATAATCAGTTTCTGTTCCACTGTAATCCTTGGTAAATTTTGTTTCTTTAAGTATTCATCTATTTTCTCCAGAGAGATGTCACTTGCTTCACACAAGTTAGAACAATATTGATTAAATGCTTTTTGCAGGGCCATGCTGTTCATTAATATCTCCCTCTTTTAATTTCAGCATCATTTTTTCTTCTTCTCATAATTATTATGCCAATCATTTTCCTGGTTTATTTACAAACTCAAAGATGTTTTTGTTTTGTTTTTGCTTTACATAGGATTATGATCTTTAAAAAAAGTCTGGTAATATCTCTACTTTAGAAACCTTAGTATCAGTTAGTAGTCATTTTTTTTCAAAATCCTTAGTATGTCTAATCTTGGAAATTATCTATGTCTTTCAGAAAAGCAGGTGTATTCTCTTGAATTGCCATTTTTCTGTTTCCACATGTGCTCAAGTCCTAAGTTGTCCATCGAATCAAAGAAACATTTTGTTTCAATTAGTCTTGAGTAATTTTAATGTTTTTCTCAGAAGTTCTGTCGAGTTAGTCTGAGTCTGTCTAATATCTGTTCCAGAGAAGGAGGCGAGTGATAGAGAAGGACCAACTCTGAGATCGCTGTAGATGACATTTTCTAAGAGTTGGGATCCAGATCTTGCTGGATAGCCAGAAATTGATAAGAGTAGGCATAGACAAATCCATAGATAAACAGGTCCTGACCATACAGGGCTTTAAAAGTGATCACCAACACTTCAAATTATATCTGGAAAAACAGTGCTACTCAGTATAGGTCTCAAAATGGGCAAATTGAATGGTACTCATAACTGCTTGAGCCGCTGAATTCTGTACTTGTTGAAGTTTCAGGGTGATCTTTAAAGGCGATTCCATGCATATTACNCCATAGATAAACAGGTCCTGACCATACAGGGCTTTAAAAGTGATCACCAACACTTCAAATTATATCTGGAAAAACAGTGCTACTCAGTATAGGTCTCAAAATGGGCAAATTGAATGGTACTCATAACTGCTTGAGCCGCTGAATTCTGTACTTGTTGAAGTTTCAGGGTGATCTTTAAAGGCGATTCCATGCATATTACATTACAGTAGTCCAGACAGGAGGTGATCAAGACACGAAAGGTCTTCCCCACCACAGCGGCTGTCAGGGATCAATCTGAGTGTTCAGATTCAGAAGCTGAAGGACTTGACTAAACTGAGCCTCAGCCTGCATGACAGGAATTAGCTGAAGGGAGCACATCTGGGATGGCATAAGTGCAGGCTTAGTCAGTCGACCTCGAGTCTGACCTAGGCAATGTCCTGAGTCCAATTATGCAGAGGAGGGCAAAGAAAGTCAATCCCTCTACTTGAAATAAAGATGCATGGTTCAATCAATTAATACAACTGTCAGTAAAGCTATACAAAAGAGATGGCTTTTGTGATTGGCTCTTTGTGGAAAATAACATTCTAATTTTCTACTTGTATATTCTCTGTATGCTGCAGTTGGGTTACCTGGAACCCATAGAATAGAAATGGAGTATTGTTGGATCTTCCTGGACTGGAGATTTGCCTCTCCAGACTCTGCAAAAGACGCTATTGTACCTGTTTCCTTGTGTCTACTTATTTTCTTTCTTCCATTTTGCACCAGCAGGAGCAGTGGTTTCAATGCCACACTAAAAGAAATTGCTTCTCTTTAAGCAGATTCCAACACCAATGGCTTTTCTCATTTGCCTTTTCGTTGAGAAGTTGTCTTGTTAAAATATGCCTGAACATGGCTGGAGCAGCTGATGGCCTTTGGCGTTTTCCAAGACAAATCGAGGACCAGTAGTTGAGGTCTCCCTTCATGACAGATGCCAAAGAACACATCAGAGTGCTCCAGAGACCGTCCAATAGAAAGCCCATGTTCTTATACTTAATTTCCCCTTCATAGAGATATTGTCAGTTACTCACAGCCAACTTCTGATAATGAACTCAAAAATATTTATCGTAGTTGTAAAACTTCCACAGAAGTAATACAAACCCAGTGGTGGGATTCAGCCAGTTTGCACCACTTTGGCAGATCTGGTAGCTAATTTTTTGTTGCCTAGGCCCAGCATGGACTTCCAGAAGTGGCATCCACACAGAGAACAGGTTGTTCACATATTTGAATCCCACCACTGCACAAACCACACTGCAAACTCAAAGCTTTCTTGGCAATATAGAGCAGCTGCCACCTGTTCTTTGAATGTGTCTCTGTACAAAATCAGAGATGGAAAATCTCTGGAATCCAAGAGTCTTGTACCCTAAGCTACTCAGTGTTCTTGGGACTGAATTGTTCCTCTTTGACTAGACCTAAGAGCCTCCTGATATCTAGAGAACCTCAATCAAATCTCCATTTTGACCTGGAGTTGTTATGTACCAACTCTGTGGCAGTCAATGACCTCCCTCGGTGCCCTTTGTTAAATAGGAAAGGTGCTGGTCAACTTCCATGATACCCTAAATAGAGGACTCTAGTCTTTACCTCTCCCCCACTTCTCAAGAAGAAAATCATTGCTACAGAGTGATTCCCCACTTCCAACCTTTGCAGATGGGACAGAAAAATATTATGATTGATGGTAGAAAAAGTCTCTGAAAAAGGATTGGAGAATTGCTTTTGTCTTTTCTGATTCTACCACAGGTCATCTATAAAAAGGAGAGTGTGGATTTCATCCCATACCTGATTCTGAAAGGGTTCGAATAATCTGTTTCCTCCAGAGCCTTCTGCAACTACAGTTCAGCAAATCACTCAACAACTTTCCCTTAAAAGGAAAGGTTGGATTCTGGCCAATAAAATTGCCAGGTTGAGGTAAAAGCTCTTAAGGAAAGGGACATGCCACCAAATCCTTACCTGGTTCTTCAAGGAAACATTCACTGACACTCAAATCCAGCTTCCTGTTTTGAGTGACTTTCACCAATTAGAAAGGGTAGAGGGTGCAGGCAAAAGGTACAGGGATGATAACCAATCTTATCTCAGATAATTTTCCAAGATATAAGCTCCATCATTTGAGTAGGACTTACCCAAGCTAGCATCCAGCCCAAGAGAATCTGCACAATTTTATCTTTCAAATATCCTGCAAACTTTTCACAATAGGATATTTGCAATGCCCAACATCCATTGCCATCGACTTCCTGGGACTATTAAAATTTTGCCAAACGCAAAAATATTTGGGAATAGGGCCACAGGTACAAATAATATTTCAAAATTCTTCACCAAAAGTTTGGGCAGTAAAATTTGGTAGATGATTTTATTTGATTTCTGAAAAGGAGGAAGAGTGACTTCCTCCCTCCACCACCACCCCAATAACCTAAGTCAGTGGTTCTCAACCTTTTTAATGCCGCGACCCCAACCGGTCATAAGTCGAGGACTAAACCGGTCGTAAGTCGAGGACTAAACCAGTCGAAAGGCGAGGACTACCCAACCGGTCGTAAGTCGAGGACTTTCCCTGCCCAGGAGCGCCGCACATGCGTGGTTCCGCCCCCTGCGCCGGGCGAGGCATAGCTGGCAAGCAGCAGAGACGGAGCAGGCCGACCACCAGCTGGCCCAGCCCAAGGGACCCGCCGGAAAAGGGGGAAAAAATGGCGGACAAAAAAAATGGCGGACAAAAACAATGGCGGACAGCCTTGCTTGGCGACCCCCGTGAAATGGTCGATCGACCACAAATGGGGTCCCGACCCACAGGTTGAGAACCACTGACCTAAGTAATATTACTGAGAAAGCCAATGAGAGGAATTCCTTCATAAGTAATTGCATCAGTGTTAGTGAATGCAAGACGATCCATTTACATATATCTTGTAGCTACATCAGTTTCAGATATCACTTCCTTTCTGTTCTGAAATGAGCTCTCTCCTAGTCTCTCAACCCAAATGACCAATACACAGTTGTGTTTCAAAATATAACTCTCTGAGGAAAGATGCTTCCTTGAGAATATAGCCAAAGGAGTAGTCATTTTCTGTAGGAAAAAGACTGTGGAAATTATAACCAGATCTTCCAGAGAAAAGGAGCTGTATCCAAAGAGGTAAGGATAGAATAAAGATACTCCTCCAGTTTCAAATTTAAACATAGGATTTCCACAAACAAAACCAAGAAACAAGCATAAAAATGTTCAAGTAGAAACTTTTTAATTAAAAAAAAAACTTACCTGGGTAGGCATAGGTAAATTACTGCTTAGCTTTGCACTAAGGTATTTCTCATTTTCCATGTATTTTAAATCTGCTTTATTATATTTGCAGATTATTATCTATATCTATATAAGCTCACGCCTAGTATGTTTCATGCAAATTGGCTTCTCTTTACATCAGATTGCTTTCAAATAGGAGAAAATTAAAATTCTTTTAGGATTTGTTCAGATTCTTATATTGTTCTGCCTATTATTCCATGGCATGTCCTTTTTTAAATTGTTACCTGTGATTTGGAACAACACTACATTTTTGTCTCCCTTACTGATAGTTTGATTTCATTTATTTATTTATTTATTTATTTATTTATTTATTTATTTATTTTGCATTGAATTATTTACATTTAAAAGTGAACTTTTGTGTTATCTATTTTCTTATTTTTAACTAGCTGTACCCGGCCACACGTTGCTGTGGCTCAGTCTGGTTAAATGGAAAAGAAAGAAAAGAGAAAGCGCACGTTTGTGTTGCTTTTACGTCCAACAGATGGCGCTGTTTTTCAAAAAAAGCATGTTTTTCCCTGTCACAGGTGTGGCATCTATATAATATAGGTATATAAAAACACGCACGTATTCGAATGCAACGTTGTGTCAAAATTTCAAAGCAATCGGTGAAGAACTTTCGGAGATTTAAGATTTTGAACAAACGAACATTTACATTTTTATTTATATAGATAAAGTGATATATATTCCCAAAGTAGAAGAAGAGCTATTGGCCTGAAAGCTAGCTGAGCCAGAAGGTGGTGGGTAGAATTTATTTAATGTTTAGCTGCCTTTTTACTTTCTTTCATTTCTCAGTAAGACAATGGGTTGTGAAGGCCTCGTTTCTCTCACACGGTGACATTAATGAAGGATGTTCAGCTCTGTCACTTATATTGCCCATAATAACTTCTCCAAAATCCGCTTCTCCATTGCAAGTTAAGATTTCTTTAAGAGAAAGTAGTATAACTTACTTTTGACGATCCCTTTTTCTACGTCCTCTCAGTTAAAGAGACCGATCGTAAGACTTACAGTCCACGTTTCTTAGTCCTGGTAAACAGTTCAACGTCGTGTCTAAATAATTTCGGACATGTGTTCTTACATCAGTTGGTCGTCAGTCGTGATTTGACACGATCTAGGAGTTCAAGTGGGGCTGAAGTTGGAAGTTGTGGCAATGGAAGTATACTAAACCAATGAAACATTTAACTCCACCCTCCAGCTCTGCCTACTCTTCTCCTACAATGAAGGGCTTATGGCAGTTACCTAACTTGGCCCAAGACAGTTTCATAGACATTCATTTATCTCCCAGTCCATCTTTTTCCAATCGATTACTCTTTTGAGAATTCTAAGAAGGCCCTAGATCAGGGGTGTCAAACTGCTGGCCCGCAGGCCAGATGCATCATACCAAAACCGCACCGACTCCATTGCCGGCAATGGCAAAAAAAACTCGCGATACATCGCGACACGTCACGTGACATTGCGAGTTTGACACCCCTGCCCTAGATTGAAAAAAAACTGTCCTTATCCAATGTCCAGTGATTTCTGTAAGGCAAAACAGTTCAAAAACTGGCCATTTTCAGCTCCTCAGAAGGCTCTGTGAAGGCCTAATCAAAGAAGGGGTGAACTAAAGAACAAAACTGCTAGATATACAAGGCCAGGCTCAAATCACAAACTAGCTATGAAAAAGGGAAATAATGATTTCTGCTATTCTGCACACAACCCAAGCAAAACCTTCGTGGAGGAGAAATGAGGTAAGTCTGTTCTTCTGCTTCATTCTCCTGAGGCATAACTATGACTATGACATAATCAGCTTTGGAAAGGTATCAGCTCAACCTACAGAATGAAGGTGAGACAATACAGTAAACTTTAACAAGGGAAAAATAATAAAATCTAATCTGATCATTTTGGGATGGGAGGAAAATAATTTACACACACACAAGATTCTTACTTTTCTATCTGATGTAATACAATTAACGGTGCTGCTTGTTTTTCATTTTTCATTTTTAAATTAAAAATTTTAATTTTAGTTACTAATATCCATAAAGAAAAACTTAACATGAACCCATTATTATCTTTGCCTATCTATAATACATTTTAAAGAGATACACAGTGAACACTTTTTCTCATTTTATTAATAGTTTACAAAATGAGAACCTCATTGCTTTTGCTTCTGGAATCACATCACTTCTCTTCAACACCACAAAGTAGCCAAATACTCATTTATTGGATGGAATATTTTCCCCTCAGTAAATCATAAGCATTTATGCCCAACTCTGCTAAACACTTATCTGATCTATCCTTGTTATATCTGGGTTATTTCCACAATGAAAACCAGCAGTGCAACATTTCATAGAGGGAGAAAAGCTAATATTTTACTATAATGCAATGGCTTTCCAAAATGACACCTTTCTCGTTTTATAATATGCTATTACATTTAACAAGGTTGCTTTCATTTCATGCTTAGGAATGAAAGGTGCTATATACAAAATGGAAAGTATTATTAAGATGTGAATAAGAAGAAATGTTTTTCCTCTAATGCATACAGGCTGCTTTAGAGATGACAATGCTAATAATAACAAAATCCAAATGTCATAGCTCAAAACAAGTGCAATTAGCTTCATTGGTGAAAGATATCAGAAAATGTCATATAATCAGTAGTTCAGCTGATGGAAACTCTACTGAATGAATAAGATGGACATAAAGGGGTCATATGAAATATCTTCACTATATGCATTTTATTTGAAATATATATCCTTTCTTATAGTCTCAACAGCAACTCTAAACTCTCACAGAATATTATTAACATTACCAAGTGAAATAAAACCAATTCTTTAAAAAGCTGTAATACACTATATAATGCTATCCAAAACTTATATGGAAGTAGCAGCGATAAAACAATTCAACCAGGTCTTTCACCAATAATGTTGAAATAAGAAACACTACTATTCAAAAAAAAAAAAAAGGAGGAGGGGGAGAATTTTGTCTGTACTATGAACCATATTTCTTATTTATTTATTTATTTGTTTAGTGTGTGGCATATCATACATGAACTAGCAATATAAATTAACATTTCAACTAGATTAGTAGAACCCAATAAAATATAAATGTAAAAAGATCTATGTTCAAATATCGATGTCTAGGCCATCTAATTGTTGTCGTACAGTATTGTTTATATTTAAAAAATATATACTGGACCTGTATATGCCCTTAGCTTACAGCCGGTCACAATGTGATCTATAGTTTAACATGGGGCTCCGCAGTCACACTGAAGGAAGGATACTATGTTCCATTTATACAAAGAGTCCCGGCAGATGCCGTGTGAGGTGCGAATCTTATTGAGGATTTTCAATTGCTGACATGATAGTTCAAAGCCTGACAGCTTTTTTGTGAGGTCATTTATATGTCTTCTTATAACTGGGTGGTCAGCGACCCATTTGGCTTTCCATTGGGAATAGATGTTAAAGTTCTTGGGCAGATATTGTGCAAGTGCCAATGGGGGTCTTCCCTGGATTTGAGTCTTCCTGGATAAATGAGGATGATCAGCACAAACCAGTAAGAGTGTGTTGTTCATAATTTTTCTTTATTCTCTCACTAGTGCATCTTGCCTTTGTAAAGCTGACGGTGCTATATGGCTCAGAACAGGAAGCCAGCAAGTTGGAGTGGTTTCAATACATCTGCTTATAATCCTCATGATGTCGTTCAGTCTGGCGTCTAACTTACTAGTATGGCAGCTGTTAAGTCATATGGGGCACAGTATTCTGCTGCAGAGTAGACCAACCCTAGGATTGATGACTTGAGGACGGCAGCTGAAGCTCCCCATTTAGTTCTACATTATTTCTGGAGTATGTTGTCCCTAATATTGATTTTTGCAGTCATATTTTCTAGGTGTTTCTTGTACGAGAGAGTCTGGTCCAATGTTACTCTAAGGAACTTTGGATAGGGATCATAGGGAGTAAGTTGTTGTTTAAGTAGACCTTTGGGGCTTCATATGCTAGTTTGTTGTTAAGGTGGAAGCATGTAGTTACTGTTTTGCTGGTGGTAGGAGTGAGCCTCCAGTCAATGAAGAATTTTCCCAAGATTTTTAAGATCTTTGGACAGGAGCTACCTCTATGTATTTTTCTTGTACTGCTATGGCATATCTGATATGTTGAATAGTAAAGGTGCCATTACAGAGCCTTGTGGGATGCTATTGTTTAACCTTCTAATTATGTTGTTCCCTCATTATTATCTGAAAGGACTTATCACTCAGCCTGTTATTAATTAGTCAGTAGAGATTTCTTTTTTCAGGAGATAATATGGCAAAGTTTGTATAACAATCTGTCCTTCCAACCTGTGTTGTATGCCACAGATAGGTCTACGAACAGTTTTGAGGCCTCATTGGAATCCTGCTTCAATATAGCTTATTAGGCTTATTGAATAAGAGATAGTGTCAGGTCCACCATCTTCGGCTTGGCGCCTCACTGGCATCCTCCCATCAAAGGACTAGAAGGGGAGGGGGACAAATGGGCAATAAACCTGCATGTACTTATTTTGGGAATTAGGGAGGTGGGGTGACAGCTGAGGAAGAGCAGATTCTACATGGAACCAGTTCGTGCCAGGCATCTTCAAGGTTGTTTACTCTGAGTGTGGAAATTTATCAGCCCAAACACTTCATTCCCGAAACATCTCATTGGCATCACATTGACTAGCTTTGGAATGGTTATGGGGGGAGGGATGGGGAATGAAAAAAATAGTTTTGTGTTGATGTGCAAGAAACTCAGATTCCACCTGACTTTACTGCCACCAGCATCTTTTAATAAAAGTACCTTTCACTTCAACTAAATGGAGTCGAGGATTTTTCTTTCCTAAGGGATCAGACTGGGGCAGGTCTGACAGATGGGATGGAACATAAGTTTGAGTAAACAGATAAGCCTCTCTTTACTATATGCTATGCTGAAAAGAAGAATTGCCCCCCATATGCTTGCAATTAACTTGTGTGCAAAAATAACCAAACACATATTAAACAGAATAATAATATGTAGCTTGGGTCAAATGTTCTTATGTAACCCAATTTAGAATCTCCCTCCAACCAATTGTTAATATTTAGAAAGCAGGGATATCTAGAGCAATACTTCCATAAAGATCTAAGCACTTGTGGAAACATGACTTGAAGAAAACTGATTTTAAATTATCAGCATCCTAAGTTGGATCCAGTTTTAAATACTAATTTTAGTATGAATTAGTGACTGAACACCTTGGAAGAAGGAAGCCAGAAAAGGACTCTGAATTTTTGTCACTTTGAGAAAAAATCCCTTAATAAAATGATAGGAATTTCCATTTAGACTAGAATGCCACAGTGTTATTTTCTTCCATATCTAGAATAGTTATTTGAACTGTAAAAGTAGTCTAGTTGTGCTAGAATAGGTGCTACTTGGGCAAAGAAAAGTTTTATTAGGGAGGACATTTCCCTATTTCTATTTGTTGTCCTTCTTTTATCTCCCTTTCAAAACAGCATGGGTAAGTTTTCCAATTCATTCCAGAACTGTCATGTAGGCAGCTTGTCACAACTTTCATTTCCTCCTGTTTTCTTTCATTTGCCGCCACCCATAACTGACATGCACAAGCAAACAAAAAATGCACAAACTGTTGGTAATTTGAGCATATGATCACACCAGGATCTGAGCCAAAAAGTACAAGAATGTGACAAGATTTTGTGTTTGCTGGAAAATGATTATGTATTTCCATTAAAATGTTGGCAATCACTTGGATAAATATATAACAAGAAGCGTCTTTCATTTCCTGGTTGGGAGGTGCTAGATATATTTGGACCCTATTGAAATGTAGATTGGATTTTGAAGGTGACTGACATAAATACTTAACTTTATGAAAGAGTTCTATTTTAAAAATAGCTGATGTTTGATTGGAAAGTTTGGGCAGAGTTCGGAATAGTTGCTTTAAATAAATTATTTTGTAATGATTATTTTAAGAAATTTCAGACATTTCAGAAAGAATTTTGCCCAATACACAACAGAAGAATATAATCAAATTCAGCATACTAAAATTGCTCAGTGTGGACCAGACATCTCATTCAAAAAGCCTGAGATGATACTCGTTTTACAGAGTCTGCTTTTAAAATCAACCTGACTTCAAATCTGTACCATGAATTTAAAAATATATATATTTACCTTGAAATTATTGATATTTATGATTTATGACATGAAGAGTAGAACCACCTCATAATGGAACATCAAATGTACAAAAGTTTGTTTCTTTGAACTTTGAGTTGAAAGCTTTTATTCGGAGTTCATTGGATATTTCAAAGAATGTATTAGAAAGAATAGACCATGCATTCAGGTTTTTTTTCTTTTTCCTTTTGCTAAACGCATAAGAAATTTGAGGATATATTTATTCATATGATCTGGTCATTGCCATTATTGTTTTCTTTTTGGAATAATACTGTAACATACATAAATGGATGTATGGATAAGTGTTTTTATGTTAAAGGTGGAAATGCTATTTTGAATTATATTCCACAATCACGGTATTTGATTCTTTTTAAATGAAGTTGGTTATATTGGGCATGGGGGAGAAGCAAGAGAATTATATTGAGAGATCAGAAGAGCACTATTATTGTAGATGTCAAGGACTCAGTTCAAGAAATGGGTAACATTAATTTTTGAAAAGGCCATTTTCACTGTCAATATATTTCCCTTTGGCATTGATTTCATAATATTTTACAATAGATAAATCTTTTTGTTTAATCTGATATATTGCCATTAAATATATATGTGGTATGTTTATGTATTATATCAATTTAACATAATAATTCTGAGGCTTTTTTTGTTTGCCCTTTTCATTTCATTTTTCTTTGCTTTACTTTGGAATATAGCTTAACAATTAATTAGATTATTTATTGGATGTGTTTGTATAACTTTTTTAAAAAGTCAAAATTCCTTGTTTGTATTGTTCTGTGGTGATTTGTTTGTACTCCAGTAGGAGAGGAAGGTTTAGAATAAATAAAAGAAACGTATTACAAAGGCCTTGTTCTACTCCACAAATAAAAGCATATGATTTAGAATCTCATAATCCTGTGATAAAGTTGGATATAGAGAATGTCATATAAGCATCCATATTTTTTATTAGGCATCAAAATCTAACAGTGAAAGATTATCATGTCAGAGGTATGCTATGAAGGCTAGAATTCCAGTGAGAGAAAGAAGCACAAGTTCTCTCAGGAAATAACAAATATAATTGTGAGTTTATGGGGGATGACAGGGTGGGGAAGGAGGACTTTACTGATGGAAGGCAAAAGTGAACAGTATTTTAGCAAATAAACATAAAGTTTAATATATTTATTTGCTGATGAAACTGGAATCCTGAAGCCCTGTGTTTTATTTGAAAGCATGTCAATGTGATTAGAACAAAATGAAAAGAAACTGGAACAAGACAGGAAGTATCCTGGGGAGAGAAGGAAGTGGTAATAAATACCTGGGGGGAGGGAGGATAGAATCATAAGGCTGGAAGGCACTTGGAGGTCTTCCAGTCCAACACCCTGCCCAAAGCAGGAGTCCTTATTCCATACAAGATAAATGATTGTCCAATCTTTTCTTGAAAAAGGATGGAACACCCACAACTCCAAGAGGCAAGTATTACACTGATTAATAGTCAGGAAATTCCTCCTTAGTTCCAGGTTGGCTCTCCCTCTGACAAGCTTCCATTCATTGCTTCTTGTCTTGCCCACAGATGCTATGGAGAATAAACTGGCCCCGCCTTCCCTATGACAGCCTCTCAAGTATTGGAATACAGCTATCATGTCACTCTTAAGCCTTTTCTTTGTTAGACTAAATGTACCTTGTTCCCTTAGCTGTTCCATCATATTGTTTAGCCTCCAACCCCTTATCGTCTTTGTTGTTCTTCTCTTTCTAGGGCCTCGGCATTTTTATTGTATCATGGTGACCAGAACTGGATGCAATATTCCAAGAGTGCCTTACTAGTGCAGTATAGAGAAATACTATCACTTCTCGTGATCTTGATGCTATCCCTCTCTTGATGCAGCCTAGGATTGCATTGGCTTTTTTGGCAGCTTCTGGCACACTGCTGGTTCATACTTAAGTGGTGGTCCACCAGGACACCTATATCCCTCTCACAAGATACTACTGTTGAGCCAGGTACTTCCTATTCTGTACCTGTGCATTTAATTTTTCCCTGCCTAAGTGCAGGACTGTGCTTTTCTTATCACTGAACTGCATCTTGTTGCATAGGCCCCAATAGGTCTGTCAAAATCTTTCTGTATCTTGAGTCTATCTTCTGATATGTTAGCATTGTGCTTAGTATCATTTGTAAATTTGATGAGAACCTCTTCAATCATCTCATCTATGTCATTTATGAAGATGTTAAAGAGACAGAACCTTGAGGTACCCTACTACAGTATATGCTTCCTTCCAGATAGATGTGGTTCCACTGAGTGTGGTTGGTCAGCCTACTGAAAATCTGGTGGTGGTAGTGTATATCCTGCATTATTCTGTCTTACCAAGAAGTAGGCTGTGGTCTACTTTATCAAATGCCCTACTGAAGTCTAAGTATACTATATCTATAGCATTTCTTACTTCCACTAATTTAGTCACTTTATCAAAGAAGGCAGTAAGGTTTGTTTGGCATGACCTGCTTTTAATAAACCCATGTTGGTTTCTAGTAATCATCCGTTTGCTCACAAATCCACTGCTTGATTATCTTTTCCAGGATTTTCCCAGATACTGATTGGTCTGTAGTTTTCTGGATCCACTTTTTCGCTCTTTTTGAAGACTGGAACCACATCAGTTCTTTTTCAATCCTTTGGCATTTCCCCCATACTCCAGGCATTCTGAAAGACTTCCTTCAGTGGTTCCAAGATCACATCGGTCACTCCTTCAGAACCCCAGAATGTAAACCATCTGATCCCAGCAATTTGAACTCATGCAAAGCAGATATGTGTTGTCTTACCAGTTCCTTGCATTCCTGTTCTGTCTCTCATAGCGCTGCTATTGATAGGGTAGGTTATTTTTTTTCCCTTTTGCATAAAGACAGATATAAAGAAGGAATTAAACAGTTCTGCTTTCTCTTTGCTGCCTGTCCCCTTCTTACCATCATCTCCCATTAGTGGATTGATCATTTCCTTGACTTTTTTCTTGTTCCTTACATATTGAAAAAAAATTCTGTTATTTTTGGCATTTGTTATAAGTCTTAATTCATTCTGAGCCTTAGCCTTCCTGACTCCATCCTTGCAGATTCAGGCTATTTGCTAGTATTTGGCTCTAGTTATGTGCCCCTCTTTTCATTTGTTATTATTTGTCTTGTTTGTCCTTCTGTTTCCAGAGAGCTCTTTGTGCAACCATACTGATTTCATCTAGACTCTCTTGTTTTTCTTTCTCTGTGATATTGTTTTTGTTTGGGCATTTATTATCTCATTTTTCAGAGTTTCCCAAGGAACCCTGAACTGTTTTTCTCGCTAAAATGTTCATCCCATGAAATCCTTCCTAACGTCTCTTCGTTTATTGAAGTCAGCTCTCTTAAAAACTAAAACACTAGTCAGACTTTGTTCAGTTACCTGTGCCTCCATTATGGTGAATTCTAATATGACATGGTCACTCTCCTCCAAAGTTCCTACAACTTCTACTCTCTAACAATTTCATACCTATTAGTAAAAATTAAGTCAATCAATCAGAATAGAGCTGGAATGGGCCTTGGAGGTCTTCTAGTGCAGTCCCCTATATCATTTCAGACAAGTGACTGTCCAGTCTCTTCTTAAAAACCTTGAGGATGAAGCACCCACAACATCTGAAGGCAAGCTGTTCAACTGGTTGATTCTCCTTGCTGTTAGGAAGTTTCTCCTGCACCATTGATTCACACTTAGGATATGAAAAAGTTACTCTTCTTTTACCTTCATCAATTTGCTTTCTGGCCAAATTTACCCCATCACAGTATCTGAATGAGCAGTTCCCACCTCCCGGACAGTCATTTTGTGAGACACACTCTAAAATTCCACATATACACTGAACTGATTAAGAAGGATGTGAATGAAATCCCAGCTAAGCTACAGGAAATACCAAAATGATCAGATTGTTAGCAGATTGCAGGCTACAACAAATTAGCAGCATTGGAGCTCAATGTCTCCTAAAAAATCCCTCATAGCAATGCAAAAAGCTTGAATCATATTGTCTGTGACAATTTTTAAGGCTTGTTTCCAGGCAATGGTGTCATTAGGGAAAGACTATGCACAGAAATCTGATACCACACTTAAGAAAAGGTGTCCAAATGCAGCTGAACGTTTGATGAAAGCAAAGTTATGCACATTAGTTTCCAGGGAGGTACACAATACTTTCAAAACAATTTGATCATCAATTCTGTACTCTAAAATTATGTAAATACACTTTAGCTTTTTGTCTCATCTATGATGAGCAAGATAAAAGGCAAATAATCACCAGAACCAGCTGACCACAAATTCAAGTCAGAAGGAACAGTTCTTATATGTTCAATTTACAAAGCATCCTTAAGCTTGTAAGGCATAAGTTTGTATCATGAGATAGACTTTTGTTAAGAAGCCTTTTAGGCAGCTTTTTTCACGTTTGTTGAAATGTTACTAAAATTGCCTACCATCACCCAACAGCTCAAGCAGTTTCCTAGAATTCATCTTAATTATTTCACTGGACGTTTAATACCATTAATTTTACTTTTAAACAAAGAGATAAAAAGAATTTCTTGGCATTTTTAGTCCAGGACTATGGGATAATCATGATTATAAAGTGAGGTCATTTCAAAAGTTCCATAATTCATCACTTCTACTAATGACAATCCTGATAGGCTGAAGTTATAAGCAATGATGATACCAGATGATTCACCAGCTGATGGTACCATGCAATAATTTTCATCTGTTCCAGTAATAAAGCTATGAAGTCCATTTTCATGAGAATAATGATGCCTTAGATTAAAATGTGACACTGCTGCTTCCTAGTTGTCAAAGCTTTAAATATAAACACAAATCTAGGGAGATTTACATTCCCATTGAGGGAATCATTTGGAGGCTACCCACCCACCCACCCGCCCACTGAGGGGAAGAGGATGGCTGCTTTCTGCTTCTCAGATTTCTTTCTCTCTCAGTTTTTCTTTTCTTAAATAGAAGGCTGTCAGGTAAAAGACTCTTCACTCTTCCTACCCTCTGAACACATTGCTTGAAATGATACCATGGAGTATACTGAAAGCAGCCTGGGAGCTGCAGGTATTCTTTGTTAAGTAGTGCAAGAATTTGTTCTTACGCAGTCAGAGAAAAACAAGATAATAGAAATTCTGATTGTTGCAAAAACAAATGGTAGATGGAAAGAGGCCAGCTTTTGCAAAGGAGGGAATCAAGCAATCTATTATGTAGGATGGGGAGGGAAAAGAAATATATGAGAGTTTGAACACTGTTTCTATAAATCTCGGATCACAACATTTTAATCACAGCACAGCTCTTGTTGAATTTTTTTGTTTTGGTTATGGCTTCCCAACTTTCTTCAATAAATATTGTCATAAATTCTTGAATTTCTTGTGAGTCTACCTAAGTGGCTGTAGTTCTGCCCACTGGATGGAGTCTGACAAGAACTCTGGAGCTGCATCTGTGCCTTTAGCAGTTGACTCCCATTATGAGTTTGTGTGTGTTTTTATTCAATTAAGAATTGACAGCCTTAATCATATCAATAATTTCTGCGATTTTTTCCGTTCATGATACTGAACAGGGACTATCTCTGTTTCTACTTTGTGCCACAGAGACAATACAAGCTGATTCACACGTTGAACCTTCATCATTTATTTACTGCAGCATTGACTAGTGACTTGATTTGCATGGGTGAAAGAACCATTGCATGTCAGATACTTGAGCATTATCTCAGATAATGTCAAGCACAATGTTGCTCAATAGCTGTCCTTTTCATATTCAGCTGTGAGTCACCAAGTAATAAGTTATCATCAAGTGATAAATGCCAGTGTATGAATCAGACTACAGTCTCCCTCAGAATCCTCCCATCATCGCCTTTAAATCTTTACAAGTTCTAATCTCTATGTTGCTGGAAATGGAATGAACCTGAAATGGGGTACATCGGGGCAGAAAAGTAGGAGAAGTGTCCCTCTTTCCAACCCCATCAAGCACCCCTCTTTATTTTGACATCTTACACAGAAAATCCCAATAGGCCTCTTCCTAAATAAAACAGCAATCAATTCAATAAAATGCCTCCATGTAATGGAAGGGGCAGTTATATCCTATGCAGATGTAGGGCTCTTGATGTCCTAACTATGGTTCAAAATTAAGAGCATACCTCCCCATGCACCTCCCCATGTTATATTTGCATACACATTTCTTTCCTTAACTATTGGATATAAATGCAGGGTCACATCATTATCAGACTGAAGAGATATAGTGCTAAAGTAAGAAGACTCAGAAATTTAACTTAGCTCATTTCATTTATATTGCTCATTAGTACATTAGAGTCATATTTTTTAAAGTCAAAGGTCACAATGCAAACATTATTTTAAAATATGGGCCATAAACTAGTGCAGTATAGTGAATAATAATATTACACAACAGGATGGTAATGTTGATCACACAGAGTTTCACCAAATTGCCATCAACCTTCAGCTAAGAGAAAGATAATAATTTCCTACTTCGAACTTCCTTGAAAACTGAAAAGAACCATTGTTTAGATCTTTCCACCTCATTGTACAAAGCAAACAGCAAAAATACTTTTGCGACGGATTTAACTTCCATCATGCTAGGGCAAAGGTGCTCTTGCAAAGGAATACTATTAAATCTCCCTTCTAGTTGTGATGTCAGCAAAATACTAAATCTAAGCTAAAGTAAGAGCCAAGAGTGAGTTTGGTATAAAATCTCAGCATAGTAAGGAGTTGCTGAAAAGTGTATTCCAAACAAAGTGGGTAGAAAAAGTGTTTAACTCTTTCTATTGTTTCAAAAATCTGCTGTTTCAGCTGAGACAAGGCTTTCTTGAATTATATCAAAGTCAGATATTGGACAGATAGCCTGCAGAATTTTAAGTCCAAACTAATACCTGTCATTCATGATGATGTAAAATTGTCTTGTAAGTTCAAAGAGGTTGAGAAGCACGCGAAGAAAATTAATTTAAGCCAAAAATTCAAGTGGCAAAGCCATTTTAAATTAGCATTCTCACTAGGGACACTCTAGGAATTTATTTGAAAGTGAACAGCCTTGACTTTCTAAAAGTATATGCAGTTTTACAATTATTCTGATGTTCTCTAAATTTCGTGAGGCAATTTTTTACTTTTAAAATGCACAAAAAGGCAGAAAAAGTTGCAGTCTTTATCATAAACTGTGTGGTGTATAAAGTGTTGTGAGAGAAGTGATTGCTATTTGCACTTGAGAAGGGTAGCTGCCACCAGGCAAAACACTTCCCACCCCATTTCCCCCATACGTTCATTTATTCCAGGGATGTTCAAACTTGGCCCTTTTATGACTTGTGGATTTCAACTCCCAGAATTCCTCAGCCAGGCACCCCTGATTTATTCACTCACAACTTTACTCACAAGTAACCAAGCTAGTTTTCCAGCTGCTAGTAATAAGTGAGCCACACCCTAGCATTTTGAAGGCAGCCTCACCCCACCCAGACCCTTAGCTTACCAAAGCAAATGTTAAGAGTAGATAGGGGTGTCAAACTGCTGGCCCATGGGCCGGTTTCATCATACTGAAGCTGCGCCCATCCCATTGCCGGCAATGCAAAAAGAGTCGTGTTACTTGGCGACACGTGATGTGGCGAGTTTGACACCCGTGGTGTAGGAGGAAAGGAGATAGCAAATGACAGGATACCAGAGGTGACATTTGTAGATTGATAACTATTACAAGTAGGCAAGTCAACTGCCAGGACCACAGGTTATAGCGCGGCAACATGTCCTATTGCAGTGATGGTGAACCTTTTAGACACCGAGTGCCCCAAAACCACCCTGTCTGCCCCCACTCTGGCCCCACTCCATCCCTGCCCCACCCCCTCACCCCGCCTGCCCACAGGGCCACCTCCATGGCCAGCCATAGCAGATCACCCAGGCAGCCCTGCAGTGCCATGGCGACCACGTGCTCTGCCCACGCCCCGCAGCATCATCTGCACGCAACAGGGTGCGAGGGCAGAGTCTTGTCCACACTGCTCAGCTGCCATGTCCTTGGTTGCGCTGCTCCATGTGGGCTGTGCCCAGGGGTGGCCCTCCTCCGGGGGACTGATGGTAAGGAGGGGGCCGCGGGGGGAGGCAGGGCAGGAGCGATGGTGCGCATGCCCACAGAGACAGCTCTGCATGCCGCTTCTGGCATGCATGCTATAGGTTCGCCACCACTGTCCTATTGGGAGTTCTGCTCGGAATTTGCTGGGAGCTCAGAAGCAATTAGAAGAACAACAACCACACTGAGACAACATCTCAACCAAACTAGTATAAGAACTTTTAGAAGGAGGCAAAAGGTGTATACCACTTTACAGAGTTGTAGACTTTTACTTAAACTATGTGTTATTACTGAATGTTAGAGTTCAGAGTGGCCAAATGGATAGAGGTGAGGGGTAGATAAACAAGTGGAAGAAAGTTGAAGCAGAAGCAAACACAGCAGGGCAGGAGAAGTGTGAAATCCTTGCCTAACAACCAGAACTATTAAAGCTGCTGTGTCTAAGAGTTGTAAACACATAACTTCATGTCAACCCTTTACCTAGCAATGGAAATCCCAATCCCAATTAAGGTTGTTAAGTGAGGACTACTTGTAATCCCATCCACTAGTCTTCAGCCTTTATGAATTGATCCCTTTGATCATAACTGAAGTATAACCAGTGGAACAACAATAATACGGAAAGCTTAAAATGTCTGCCTTCCTGCTTGCTGTTCTGCCTTCCTTGTTTTGTATATTGCTATTTTCACATAGTAGATTCCTGGCACAGATTGTTAGTATTTCAAATTATAGATGGTTTTTTTCCCCATTGTTAGCCCTGACTAAAATTCAAAAAGAATGTGGACTTAATTTTGCAAAATCACAGCTCAATGCAGGAATAAATCATGTACACAATGCACATATATCTCTTTGAAGCACTTTCAGTCTTTTGTGCCACCTTACAAAAGCTGCTTTCATACTTCGATTCTCAGAATCAGCCATTTCCAGAACATTTAAAAGAGAAACTGGCTCTTCCAGAATCTTAACTAAATTCAGCAAGGTCAAAATAGTCATGAGACCTTTGAATAAATATATGAGTTTCTCAAATCTCCATGGAGGAGGATGTATATTTTTACCTACTTCTAGTCAAAATGGAACTCATTTATTGGCATAATATTGCTTCCCTTGCCTTTCAAAAGTATGAAGTTATGCTTGATGATGCATGAACAAGGAGTTCATGCAACAAAATTACTGCTGCTTGGTACTATCTCAAATAGTAATCTCAAATGCATAGAACTGTATGTTTGAAAGCTCCTCTAAACAGAAAAACTGCACCCAGGAAAACAGCATAGTAGGGATTCTTCCCAAACCTTTTCTATGAGAAACAGATAACCAGGTAATTTCCTATCTCTGGTCCAAAGCATTACAGTACAAGAGCTGTGTACCTCAAAGCCTTAGTCTACTCAGGTCATTAACACCTTGTCTGCTTGTAATATCTCTTCAGACAGAGAGCATTTGAATCACATACAACTGCTAGGAACAGGGATTGAGGCTATGACTGCCTCAAGAACATTTCCACTCTCCTACTTGATTCCTCTTTCCCTCTTTTTCTACTTCATATGCTGGTGATGCCAGCTGAGTCTATTGACCTCTTCTTGTTGAGGAAAGACAAGATCCAGGACATCATTCTCAGATGTCAGAAGTGAAATTCTTCATGACACTAATTATTGGCACTCTTCCTGATGCATGAATCTACACTTTTCCAAAGATTGCAGAGGTAAATAATAGTGCAAAGTGAGCAATTTATTTTTATATGGGCAGTTGAACCAGTGTTTTTTCTCTTTTTCTTTTGATTTTGGGATGGTCTTTGTTCTTTTTTTTTCCCTTAGAAGCTGTGTTAGCCCTATTGTAGAGCTTTTACTACAGTTTTTATATTTTATGCTTGGAAAAAAATGGAGAAGTGTTACCTGTTTCCAATGATTCAATAGTACAAGGATTTTCTGGAGGTTCCCAAAAAAGGATTTTTGGAATGTGCCTTTGTTAAATCTATACCTCCATTATACTTAAACTTATTACTGAGGTGGACATAAGTTATAAAGAAATTGAATATCCTAATGAATCAGTGCCAAAGATAGATAGATAGATAGATAGATAGATAGATAGATAGATAGATAGATAGATAGATAGATAGATAGATAGATAGATAGATAGATAGATAGATAGGTAGGTAGGTAGGTAGGTAGGTAGGTAGGTAGGTAGGTAGGTAGGTAGGTAGGTAGACAGACAGACAGACAGACAGACAGACAGACAGACAGACAGACAGACAGATATGCATAATTCTTATGAACTTACACGATCTGAAGAGAAACCAAAGTATGAACTTAAAATAAGATTAATGAATCAATATTCTTTTCTATGTTCATTAAACTGCCCACAGAATGCTTTAAAACATATGAGCTCACTCTATTAGTAGTCTATTATGGTCTGATATCTACAAGCTTGTTAATATATGGTACAATTACTGTTATACTTCAAGGATGTGAATGTGCTTTTGAATGATATATTAAAAATCTGGAATTTATAACTATATAAAGAAAGATGGATTTTCTGGATGTGGAGGTGGGTTGGTAGTAAGGAAGATGACTATTCAGCTTTGTAAAGGTACACTATTTATCCCAAATTTACTCTATTCACCCAAAATTTACAATCTTAGATTACAGACAAAAGTTTACTTTCTGTTTAAGGCATAGCATAAGCGAAGGATGTGTTAGTCTAATTTCTTATAGTCAAATTTTAATATTGTTTAAATGCTATTTTCTGTATGTGAAATAACATTTTC